>NC_056745.1:1204998497-1205253291 GCF_019279795.1 Protopterus annectens
CTGTTAAACCAGAAGAGCAAGACTTACATTCTGTAGTCATGTCTGGAACATCCTCCTCCTGTTTGTTGGCCTGTCTCCACAGTGTATGTTGTTAGAGGTATATCCCACTACCATCTGTGATGCTGTTTGCCAAACACTGACATGAAGTCCTGCTCACAGTGAATGAAAACGGCCAATGCCCACATGATGTTCCTAGTTATAGGAGTGTGTTTCCATGCAATTGGCTATGGGAATGTTACCACAGCTGTTCCCATGCAATCAAGTAGTGGGGGACTGCAATTTGTGCACAAGTCATCAACTGATCATGAGCATCACTTACAAAACACAAGTTGCTGCCTAAGCAAAGCAGGTGTACTTCTCCACATCCAGCAGAGCGGGAGTGACAGACAGAGACAAAGTAAGACAGGGAGGGGGTAGGAGAGAAAAAGCTAAGCATGTTTGTGGCACACACTTACCAGTACAGGGTTTTGGACCCCTGCCTGACTTTGTATTGCTATTAGATTTCTATGCAGTCATTGCATGTACCACAGAGCTTACATGTTGGAGAGTTGTCCAAAGCTATATTTGACAGTGAGTGACATCAGCAACAGTGATAAAGGCGGGATAAGGTAGGTATAGTACATGTGCCTGTCCACAAGAACAGATGTCAAGGACAACACAGCCGCACTCTCTCAGGGACTCTTGAAAAATTAATTATAAGGTGCTAATCCAAGGTGCTGCTTACTTTGATGTTTACTGTGATGGATCCGAAGTCTTCTTAAGACACTAGGTCTTGCTGGCTGGATTCTGCTGAAATCAAAGTCTAGTTATCACAGTCTGTTGCCCACAGAAACTTGCATAGTGTAGACTGATGCAGCACCAAAACTATAACAAATCACATATACTACTGTTGCAGCTTTAGTTACACTGTTCTACTTCCCTTCTCAGACAGCATGGATAATATGAGAGATACAATACAAAAATATCTCTAACAATGTTATCTGCTATAGTCTCGTTATACTGTTCTAGTCACGCAGTTCAAATCCTGTTTTTCTCTTGGTATTCTATTTTGGACTTTTCATGAGAACATCTGTTTGCTGGTGTTTGCAGAAAAATATGTTTTCATCCTGTACTGGTATTGTTTTTTTTAAGGAAACACCTTGTGGTAAAACACATACAAATGCTGACTTGATCATTCAAACTTCCTTGCTTAAAATGCCATATGATAGAAACATGCACAGATTGTTTTCCTGTTGTCCACTCTTTACAGAAGCAGGTTAACTTTCATCCTGTTTTTCACATTCTTGCCAAGTCTGTAAGAGGTCACATTTCTTGCTGACAGTGTGAAATGCATACTGAATCTGTAGGAAAACATGTCCATTAAGCAAATTCCTTATTTTCCAGGGCACAGTCATTTTAGTATGGATGCCAATCACATATTACTAAACTCTATTTCTACATTTAAGCAAGCTTTATTTTATACCTTCTTTATGTTGCATATTTGTAACAAAATTACTTTCAACCTTAATATTTGTTGAGCATATTCTTACAATTCCCTCTCTTTATTTTCAAAACACTTTACAGGAAACAAAACCTTTAATCTTCTTTTGATACAAGTCAAAATGCAATTTTACATAGTTAATACAATGATATCAAGTATTACTACCAAAACTAAATATATCTAACCTTTCCTTTTTCAGGCCATTATGTGAAAATATTTTATCGGTTATGAGCTGTGTCTGCTTTAGTTTTAATTTATTCTTTTGCAATCACAGAATTTCATTTATGACTTAGAACTTTTTTATTAACTCTTAACAACTGTTGGATTAACTCTTTACTTTTATTAATCATTTTATATTAAAAGATTAGAGATAGTTTTTTTCTCTTATAGATATTAGTCTATGTGCTACTGCAAGTATTTATACACTGCTGAAAATATACAGTTTCAATGTCATTTAACCATAACATTGTGGTCATATTTCTGAACTGCCCATTAACACCTTGGTTGACAGTGAAGTGAACATATTAAACACCTTGGTAAAGTACTGAACTGGGCTTAGATAATAAATATTTAAATGTAATTATTTCAGTATATTTAATACTTGAGGATTTAAAAAAACATGATTTATACACTAAAGAATGATATGTACATATTAGTCAATTAGCTGTATGAGTACAATATTTTAATATAATTTTCCTTTAACTGGGGTAATCGATACTAGTACTGATATAATGATTGTCCAGAAACCAGTGATAAAATTACAATTAGTAATAAAATTACAACTTGACAAATTACTTTTGAACTTGTTATTTTACAATGTGTCCTATACAGTATATACCTACACAGACTGTTTGTTACTCATGCATTTCAGTCTAGTAGGTACCTTAAACCCATTTTTTAAACATGGTTCTCCACACATATTCATTGCTTGACATTAATTTAATTTGTATTGAATTATTCTGTATTTGTACATACAAAGACTGTAAAGTACCTTTAGTCTAATCTTACAAATTTAGTAACATTAACATCAAGCAGAATCTTGGACTAGTAGAATTACCACCAAAGGCATGGTATTAAACTACATACCCAGTAATTACAAACATTCATGCTTTTGCATACCAACATTGTCTTGCCAAAAACATATTAAAAATAGTGACCATTCTTGCTCAATTTTTATATATATTTACTCTATCTTGTATAGCTTTAATAAAGCAATGTTAAACCATCTCTTGTATACCTTTGCAGTTTAACAGGTTATAAATATAATGTAATGCTAAGCAATACAATAATAACTATCATAATAGCTATTAGCAACTTGTAAAATATCTTATCCTGTCAGGTTTAATCTGTTGTCTATTTTCAATGACAGAATATATTTTTCTGTTGCCTTTGCTGTCTACTACTACTAGTAGTTATTTGTACCCTCCTGTATACTTTATTTGAACTGTATGTATACTATAGCCCATCTGTTGGCTATACTTGATGTAACTGATGTTTTTTTTTTTACTTTTAACATTTAATTGCAAACAGATTATCAGTGACATATATGGACAATTACGATGTTTTATTACAATTACCAAATACTGTTGCATGTGAACATTTTAACAATTATGTTTTAATAACAATAATGCTTTAGAAAAACTCAAGCCACTTGTCTGGTAGTCTTGTTTTTTTTACCTTATCTGCTCAATATTTCCTGTAACTATTCATCTAGTCCAGAAAGGTCTGACCTCACATTTCAGACTTTGTAAACCATAGTTAACCCTTTTAGCATTTGTCCTTTAATCATCTGTTAATACAGTTGCAATTTAATAGTAAAATGCAGTTATAAAACATTTAGTATTATATTTGTGATTTACATAACTATGCATTTATACTACATAAATAAACATTAGTTTACAATTAGCTTACATATCTTTTAACTTTGATTTCAGTATTTTTTATTTATTTAACTGCTCTGCCATTTATTTTACAAAGACTGCTTGACTAATACCATCTGTGATTTTATTTATTTTTAAAATTCAAAACTTTAACTGTTTGGTGTGGTGTTACTATACAATTATAAAAAAAATTGTAAAAAAACAGATATTAGCTTAACTAACACATGTTTATATTTACATTATTTATATTCTCTGTTGTCTGCCTTTCATTCTTGTGCATTTTAAAAGATGTACTTTACATGAAAAGAAAATACATGCATGTCAGTCTTGTGACTTTAAATCTTTACTGTTATTAACTATTTTTTTGATTTTTATACATTACAACAGTTTTGTTTACCTTTTGACTATGCTATGAGAATGGCAGTCATACACTCTACTTTACTGTAGTACTGATAAATATCTTGCTTTAATTGAATGAAAGTAAAACATTTGGGAATGATTTATTTATACATCAGATCCTGCTATGTATGCTTAACCATTTTCAAAATACAAACATATTATAAAATATATCTCTTTTGCACAGATCAACTGTAGTTTCCTGCACTTTTGTAATGTTTTCTTAAGCTCAGCTGTTATATGGAGGAAGTCAGTCTCTGTCAGTTCAGCTAATTTATTTTCTTTATCCTGCAACTGTTGTTTAAGAGTTTCCTCATGGTCTGCCTGATATGTCTCAGGAACTTGTACTGCTGAATCTGAAACTCCTATGCACTTTTGAAAAAAATGTTTGTATAACTTGTCTAAGCTTCCTGAACTCATCGTGTCTGTCTTTTAGAGTTTATTACATTCTTTTGTAACAAAATGTACTAGAGGTTCTGTCAGTAACTGATCTGACTCTTGTTGTAACTCTGAAATAAAAAAAACCTTTCACATCTGGTGACAGAACATAACTGTCTAACATCTGAATATAATGTAAGCATATTAACCTTTTCTGGTTCTTTACCATTAAAACTTTTGTCTGTGCAGTCTAACCTTTGAATATTGTCATGCAATACTTTTTTATGACATTGTACACAAAATGCAGTTTCTGTTGAATCACGCAATAAACATTTGTCATATCCCACATTGTTTTCTTTGAGATAACAGTCAAATATTGTAATACATTTGCATAATGCCTTACTATCAACTTAACATTTACTAATGTGCTGTGTATACCGACATTGCAATTTACTAAAGCTTGGCTTACACCTGCTTGAATTATGTCTAATAGCATCCATACTAAAAATGTGACACAGAAAAAAGTCTTACCAGTTAGCAAGAAAACAGGTGATCAGGCTGTTGTTGCTGATGGCTGGAAATTTTTCAGAGTCACTTGAGAAGCTAGTGAAACACAACAGGCAGCGAGATGCTGTGAAAGCAAATGTCCACCTTTTCTAGAAGAATTAATGGCACTGCGACTTGCCTGGACTTCAAGCTCTATCTGGATTCAGACTTCTGAGAATCTTTACTACTACAAACTGCATAAACTGGAATACTTCTGTTTAGGATTTACACATACGTACAAATGTTAGTTACTGCAATTTGAATGAAGTGACCATCTGCAGGGCTTACCACTCCCTCTGTGTTCGAATGCAGGTAGGCTCACCAGTGAAAAATTAATTTTCAAGGTGCTAATCCAAGGTGCTGCTTACTTTGATGATTACTGTGATGGATCCAAAGTCTTCTTAAGACACTAGGTCTTGCTGGCTGGATTCTGTTGAAATCAAAGTTTAGTTATCACAGTTTGTTGCCCACAGAAACTTGCAGAGTGTACACTGATGCAGCACCAAAACTCTTAGCAGTAATCAATACATTACTTTTTATAACAAATCACACGTACTACTGTTGCAGCTTTCGTTACACTGTTCTACTTTACTTCTCAAACAGCATGGATGATATGAGAGATACAATACAAAAATATCTCTAACAATGTTATCTGCTATAGTCTCTTTATACTGTTCTAGTCACGCAGTTCAAATCCTGTTTTTCTCTTGGTTTTCTATTTTGGACTTTGTATGAGAACATCTGTTTGCTGGTGTTTGCAGAAAAATATGTTTTCATCCTGTACTGGTATTGTTTTTTTTAAGGAAACACCCTGTGGTAAAACACATACAAATGCTGACTTGATCATTCAAACTTCCTTGCTTAAAATGCCATATGATAGAAACATGCACAGATTGTTTTCCTGTTGTCCACTCTTTACAGAAGCAGGTTAACTTTCATCCTGTTTTTCACATTCTTGCCAAGTCTGTAAGAGGTCACATTTCTTGCTGACAGTGTGAAATGCATACTGAATCTGTAGGAAAACATGTCCATTAAGCAAATTCCTTATTTTCCAGGGCACAGTCATTTTAGTATGGATGCCAATCACATATTACTAAACTCTATTTCTACATTTAAGCAAGCTTTATTTTATACCTTCTTTATGTTGCATATTTGTAACAAAATTACTTTCAACCTTAATATTTGTTGAGCATATTCTTACAATTCCCTCTCTTTATTTTCAAAACACTTTACAGGAAACAAAACCTTTAATCTTCTTTTGATACAAGTCAAAATGCAATTTTACATAGTTAATACAATGATATCAAGTATTACTACCAAAACTAAATGTATCTAACCTTTCCTTTTTCAGGCCATTATGTGAAAATATTTTATCGGTTATGAGCTGTGTCTGCTTTAGTTTTAATTTATTCTTTTGCAATCACAGAATTTCATTTATGACTTAGAACTTTTTTATTAACTCTTAACAACTGTTGGATTAACTCTTTACTTTTATTAATCATTTTATATTAAAAGATTAGAGATAGTTTTTTTCTCTTATAGATATTAGTCTATGTGCTACTGCAAGTATTTATACACTGCTGAAAATATACAGTTTCAATGTCATTTAACCATAACATTGTGGTCATATTTCTGAACTGCCCATTAACACCTTGGTTGACAGTGAAGTGAACATATTAAACACCTTGGTAAAGTACTGAACTGGGCTTAGATAATAAATATTTAAATGTAATTATTTCAGTATATTTAATACTTGAGGATTTAAAAAAACATGATTTATACACTAAAGAATGATATGTACATATTAGTCAATTAGCTGTATGAGTACAATATTTTAATATAATTTTCCTTTAACTGGGGTAACCGATACTAGTACTGATATAATGATTGTCCAGAAACCAGTGATAAAATTACAATTAGTAATAAAATTACAACTTGACAAATTACTTTTGAACTTGTTATTTTACAATGTGTCCTATACAGTATATACCTACACAGACTGTTTGTTACTCATGCATTTCAGTCTAGTAGGTACCTTAAACCCATTTTTTAAACATGGTTCTCCACACATATTCATTGCTTGACATTAATTTAATTTGTATTGAATTATTCTGTATTTGTACATACAAAGACTGTAAAGTACCTTTAGTCTAATCTTACAAATTTAGTAACATTAACATCAAGCAGAATCTTGGACTAGTAGAATTACCACCAAAGGCATGGTATTAAACTACATACCCAGTAATTACAAACATTCATGCTTTTGCATACCAACATTGTCTTGCCAAAAACATATTAAAAATAGTGACCATTCTTGCTCAATTTTTATATATATTTACTCTATCTTGTATAGCTTTAATAAAGCAATGTTAAACCATCTCTTGTATACCTTTGCAGTTTAACAGGTTATAAATATAATGTAATGCTAAGCAATACAATAATAACTATCATAATAGCTATTAGCAACTTGTAAAATATCTTATCCTGTCAGGTTTAATCTGTTGTCTATTTTCAATGACAGAATATATTTTTCTGTTGCCTTTGCTGTCTACTACTACTAGTAGTTATTTGTACCCTCCTGTATACTTTATTTGAACTGTATGTATACTATAGCCCATCTGTTGGCTATACTTGATGTAACTGATGTTTTTTTTACTTTTAACATTTAATTGCAAACAGATTATCAGTGACATATATGGACAATTACGATGTTTTATTACAATTACCAAATACTGTTGCATGTGAACATTTTAACAATTATGTTTTAATAACAATAATGCTTTAGAAAAACTCAAGCCACTTGTCTGGTAGTCTTGTTTTTTTTACCTTATCTGCTCAATATTTCCTGTAACTATTCATCTAGTCCAGAAAGGTCTGACCTCACATTTCAGACTTTGTAAACCATAGTTAACCCTTTTAGCATTTGTCCTTTAATCATCTGTTAATACAGTTGCAATTTAATAGTAAAATGCAGTTATAAAACATTTAGTATTATATTTGTGATTTACATAACTATGCATTTATACTACATAAATAAACATTAGTTTACAATTAGCTTACATATCTTTTAACTTTGATTTCAGTATTTTTTATTTATTTAACTGCTCTGCCATTTATTTTACAAAGACTGCTTGACTAATACCATCTGTGATTTTATTTATTTTTAAAATTCAAAACTTTAACTGTTTGGTGTGGTGTTACTATACAATTATAAAAAAAAATTGTAAAAAAACAGATATTAGCTTAACTAACACATGTTTATATTTACATTATTTATATTCTCTGTTGTCTGCCTTTCATTCTTGTGCATTTTAAAAGATGTACTTTACATGAAAAGAAAATACATGCATGTCAGTCTTGTGACTTTAAATCTTTACTGTTATTAACTATTTTTTTGATTTTTATACATTACAACAGTTTTGTTTACCTTTTGACTATGCTATGAGAATGGCAGTCATACACTCTACTTTACTGTAGTACTGATAAATATCTTGCTTTAATTGAATGAAAGTAAAACATTTGGGAATGATTTATTTATACATCAGATCCTGCTATGTATGCTTAACCATTTTCAAAATACAAACATATTATAAAATATATCTCTTTTGCACAGATCAACTGTAGTTTCCTGCACTTTTGTAATGTTTTCTTAAGCTCAGCTGTTATATGGAGGAAGTCAGTCTCTGTCAGTTCAGCTAATTTATTTTCTTTATCCTGCAACTGTTGTTTAAGAGTTTCCTCATGGTCTGCCTGATATGTCTCAGGAACTTGTACTGCTGAATCTGAAACTCCTATGCACTTTTGAAAAAATGTTTGTATAACTTGTCTAAGCTTCCTGAACTCATCGTGTCTGTCTTTTAGAGTTTATTACATTCTTTTGTAACAAAATGTACTAGAGGTTCTGTCAGTAACTGATCTGACTCTTGTTGTAACTCTGAAATAAAAAAAACCTTTCACATCTGGTGACAGAACATAACTGTCTAACATCTGAATATAATGTAAGCATATTAACCTTTTCTGGTTCTTTACCATTAAAACTTTTGTCTGTGCAGTCTAACCTTTGAATATTGTCATGCAATACTTTTTTATGACATTGTACACAAAATGCAGTTTCTGTTGAATCACGCAATAAACATTTGTCATATCCCACATTGTTTTCTTTGAGATAACAGTCAAATATTGTAATACATTTGCATAATGCCTTACTATCAACTTAACATTTACTAATGTGCTGTGTATACCGACATTGCAATTTACTAAAGCTTGGCTTACACCTGCTTGAATTATGTCTAATAGCATCCATACTAAAAATGTGACACAGAAAAAAGTCTTACCAGTTAGCAAGAAAACAGGTGATCAGGCTGTTGTTGCTGATGGCTGGAAATGTTTCAGAGTCACTTGAGAAGCTAGTGAAACACAACAGGCAGCGAGATGCTGTGAAAGCAAATGTCCACCTTTTCTAGAAGAATTAATGGCACTGCGACTTGCCTGGACTTCAAGCTCTATCTGGATTCAGACTTCTGAGAATCTTTACTACTACAAACTGCATAAACTGGAATACTTCTGTTTAGGATTTACACATACGTACAAATGTTAGTTACTGCAATTTGAATGAAGTGACCATCTGCAGGGCTTACCACTCCCTCTGTGTTCGAATGCAGGTAGGCTCACCAGTGAAAAATTAATTTTCAAGGTGCTAATCCAAGGTGCTGCTTACTTTGATGATTACTGTGATGGATCCAAAGTCTTCTTAAGACACTAGGTCTTGCTGGCTGGATTCTGTTGAAATCAAAGTTTAGTTATCACAGTTTGTTGCCCACAGAAACTTGCAGAGTGTACACTGATGCAGCACCAAAACTCTTAGCAGTAATCAATACATTACTTTTTATAACAAATCACACGTACTACTGTTGCAGCTTTCGTTACACTGTTCTACTTTACTTCTCAAACAGCATGGATGATATGAGAGATACAATACAAAAATATCTCTAACAATGTTATCTGCTATAGTCTCTTTATACTGTTCTAGTCACGCAGTTCAAATCCTGTTTTTCTCTTGGTTTTCTATTTTGGACTTTGTATGAGAACATCTGTTTGCTGGTGTTTGCAGAAAAATATGTTTTCATCCTGTACTGGTATTGTTTTTTAAGGAAACACCTTGTAGTAAAACACATACAAATGCTGACTTGATCATTCAAACTTCCTTGCTTAACAATGTCATATGATAGAAACATGTACAAATTGTTTTCCTGTTGTCCACTCTTTACAGAAGCAGGTTAACTTTCATCCTGTTTTTCACATTCTTGCCAAGTCTGTAAGAGGTCAGCTTTCTTGCCGACAGTGTGAAATGCATACTGATTCTGTAGAAAAACATGTCCATTAAGCAGATTCCTTATTTTCCAGGCCACAGTAATTTTAGTATGGATGCCAATCACATATTACTAAACTCTTTTTCTATATTTAAGCAAACTTTATTTTATACCTTCTTTATGTTGCATATTTATAACCAAATTACTTTCAACCTTAATATTTTGTTGAGCATATTCTTACAACTCTCACACATTATCACATTTGACAGGGTCAGAATTAGAATTCCTAATTAACTAGTTTGCTACATTACAGTATTACACAGGTATCACATGCACCACAGAGGTTATCAGGCTAATATATGGGCAAAGGGTATGTCAAGGTGTCTGACATCAGAAGGCATGCTTCAGTAGGCCAGTGGGAGGTATAGTGAGTGCGAATGGCATCCAAATCGTTATACTCCACACACACACACACACACACACACACACACACACACACACACACACACACACACACACACACACACACACACACACAGGTTTGCCAGTACTGACATGCATAGGTGCATTGCTTCACAGGTGTGTACTGGTTGACTGTGCCCGAAGGCTGTACAAGGCTAGGTAAAGGGTATACATTGGCATCAGGCCACATGACAATGGTCTGCAGTGTGTCTCAGGGGTGTAGCCCCTGGATTGGCCCACACAGGTGGATACTGTATTCATCATCCACTCATCTGGGTTACTATTGTGGGTGACCAGTGCTGTGCAATGCTTGCCATGTATGTGTTGTATATTCCATAACATGGATGGTGTTTGGGATGTGCACATGTCCCACATGCATGTTCTGTGACATGTGGAAGTGTACCTGGGGTATCTGGGGCATGTTGTGTGGGCAGATTGTTATCATCTGATGTGCCATTCCTGACCTCATATGATGAGAACTGGCAATGGAAACCAGGCTGGCCCTGCATTTACACTGATGGCATGACACAGGTATTCACTGGTGTCAGTGGCATCTGTCCATACAGGGCATGTGTATAAGGCATGGTATTTCCTTTGTGGGTTACATTTGCTGATTCTACAATTGTTGCAGGCGTCCATTGAGGAACATAGCAAAGGACCACTGTATGCAAGGATTTGCCTATTGGAGGGATGGGACAGGGTGCCATGTGTTCTGTAGTCCACTGCAATCACACCATGGTTACTATCTGTGGGCAATATGCAGGGAACTACCAACATAGTGGTTGTTGCCTAGCCAAGTGTGTGTATGAGACATGGGTGGAGAGTGTTCTCTGGGTAATACAAGGGTTGCTTATATTGTTCCCCAATTCATGATGTCACATGTAGGGGTATGGATTGTCTACACCAGCCTCTCTGCTGTTTGACATCTGTTGTCCTTGTAAGGTGGACATTGTGACATATAATAGGTGCACCATATAAGAAATTTGCAAAACCCACTCCACAATGAGTCCTGTTATTACACACTCACAGCTACCTCCACCCAGGATACTAATGACAAACACACACATAGTCTCACAGTTGCCATGTCTGGGATTAGAACTCCTACCTAACTAGTAAATCACACTATAGCATTACACAGTTATAGCATGCATCATGGAGCTTACTGGGCTACGCTTTCCCCAAAGGTGTATTTCAAGGTGAATGACATCAGCAGGCTTGCCAAAGTAGGGCAATGGAAATTGTAGTGATTGTGAATGGCCTCAAAAGCATTGATCCCTACACAAACAAACACACAGAGTTTCATAGTTGTCATGTCTGGGATTAGAACTCCTACCTAACTAGTACATCACACTGCAACATTACACAATTATAGCAGGTGCCACGGGAGCTTATTGGGCTACTCTTTCCCAAAAGGTGTATTTCAAAGTGAATGACATCAGCAGGCCTGCCAAAGTAGGCCAATGGAAGTTGTAGTGACTGTGAATGGCCTCAAAAGCATTGATCCCTACACAGACAAACGCACACACACAGAGTTTCATAGTTGCCATGTCTGAGATTAGAACTACTACCTAACTGGTACATCACACTACAGCATTAAGCAGTTATAGCACACGCCATGGATCTTACTGGGCTACTCATTCCCCAAAGGTGTATTTCAAAGTGAATGACATCAGCAGACTTGCCAAGGTAGGGCAATGGAAAGTGTAGTTCATAGGTTCATAGGTTGGAACTAGGCTACTGGCCCTAGGGCCTATACAAGCCTAGCCATGACAATTCTCTGGCTATTTCTACCCACAATATTTACTTCCCTGGACCTCTGTCTAGCAGGGTGACTGACATGATCCCCGTGGTGAATTTTCTATCTCCCATCCAGCAGTCAAGGTTCCATTTGAAGAGTGCTAAAGAGGCACTTTGCTTGACATGTATGGGCAGTCTAGTCCAGAGTCTGGGGAGTCTTTGGGTCAGAAACCCATCCCTCCAACATGTTTTGTTCATTGTCATGACACGGTTCAGATCCCTGGAGCATGTGGCTCTAAGGGATTGGGATTTCTTTAAGTGTGGCATGGCCAACAGATCTGAGTTTGACATGGCATTGTATGTTAAGCAGAGATTGCCTCTGAGTAGACAATATGTGAGAGAGTATAGCTGGATGATTTTCAGATGGTCAGCATAGGGCATCTGCTTTAGGCCTGTGATTCTTTCAGTGAGGTATTTCTGCAGCCTTTCTAGTTGTTGCAGATGTCTTGAGAGGTACATACCAAATGTTGTCTTCTATACTATGTCTACTGAGAGATGACTACAGTGGGACAATGACCTCCTTTTTTCTGGATGAAAAGTCCTTAGTGATGAAATGTGCCACATAGGCAGATTTTCTGACTGTTGTGGTGATGTAGTTATCGAAGGTGAGACCACTGTCCACCTGTGTCCCTACTTCTTTTATCACACTTTCGGTGTTTAGTGTACTGCCATCTATGTGGTACTTCATGGGTATATGTTCTTTTCCAAAGGGGATAACTATACATTTCTTGGCATTGAGCTTGAGCCCAAGGCTCTGGCAGCAAGCATCTGTTTCTGTAAGGCCCTTTTGTAGAATATCCACATAATTTGGGGATTCAATATTGACTCTCAGTTTGCAGTCATCTGCGACCTTTGTTAGCCAGAGTCCCTTAGTGTTGGCCTGTACTTCAGAGCAGTAGATGCCAAACAAGAACTTTCCCAGGACTGAACCCTGAGATACTCCAAATGTCACTTGTCTGGGGCTGGATTTGGAGTCACCTACATTTACAGTGTGGGTTCTATCAGTACAGCAGTTGGCAAGCCATCGAGTGATGTAAGGATTAATGGCCAGCTTAGTACATTTATCTATGATTCCAGACTGGGGGATGGTGTCGAAGGCCTTGGCGAGGTCCGGATAGGCTGTGTGAACCACCTTACCCTAGTCCACAGCTCTGGAGACTGATTTGAAGAAATGAATTAGGTTCAGGAGACATGATCGGCTCTTCACAAACCCAACCTGGGTGGGGTCCAGTGTTTGCAGGTTGCCAATGTCTTTGTTTATATGTTCCATGATAATACATTCCATGGCCTTGCAGATCAGGCTCATCAGACTGCTGGGGTGGTAGTTCCCAGGATCCAAGGTGGATCCCCCCTTGTGGACTGGGATAACTGTAGCTGTGCGCCACTCAGTGGGCACGAAGCCTGAGGTGTGATTATGATTAAACATGGCACATAGGTGAGGTACCAATTCATTTTGTAGATCATGTAGTACACAGCCCAGGATGTTGTCTGGTCCCATGGATGCTGTTTTCTTAGCTCTGGAGAGTGTGTTTTTTACCTGTGTGGCTATTACTGGAATCTGGCAATCTTTCAGTATTTAGATGGGCCCTTTAGGGGGTGGGAGGGGGTGCAGTTGGCACTGAATCGATCTGCCAGGATATTGGCAATATCCTTGGGATCAGTATATTTAATGCCATTCTGTTGTAGCTCAGAGCAGATCTGAGAATTGCCATTTAGATTCCTGACATAGCTATGGAATGGCTTGCGGTTGTCTTTGGAATCTTTGGCTATATTATGTTTGTAACTAGCTTTGGAGAATTTTATGAAGCATCTCAGCTTCTCAGTGAGGCTGGTAAGGGAGTTTTTTGCATCCAGGGAATTTCTTCTTTTCTGCAACAGTTTATTCCTTTTGTTGTAAAGTTTGTTTATGGCAGGGGACCACCACATTGGCTTCCTTACCTTGGAGGGGAGCATCGTGGTTCTATTTGGGATGGCATGATTCATGCACGAGTGGATGTGCTTGTACAGTGCCTTAGTGTAGGATTTAGCAGTCGACCTTCCAGTTCCAGTCTGCATGGGTGTCATGAAGTTTGTCACGTCTGACATGTGTAGCATGAAGTTGGCTTTGGAGATTTTTTTTTTATGGAGGTTTCCTTACTGGGGTGTGGGGGAGGGATGTATATGTTAAGGGTGATTAGCTTATGGGAAGACCTGACCACCAATGGAGTGACCATAGGTGTGGAGCATCGATTTCCCATGTTGGTAATGACCAGGTCTAGGATATTGGAGCCCCTGGTGGAGCTATGGGTTACTTGATCCAGGGCATTGAGAATTATGACTTCCAAGAACCGTTGGGCACAAATGTTGGTACATGAGTAGTTTTCCCAGTTAATGGCAGGGTAGTTGAAATCATCCAGTATTAGGGTCTTTGGTTGTGCTTGTCTTTTGGCTTTTTCCCGGTAAGGGGTCACCACAGCGGAACTCCGGTCCGCTAATGATTGGCAGTAGATTTTTATGAAACACCGAGGTGCCAGCTCGACGCCCAACCTTCAACGAAGGCACGCCCATTTATGCACACGTCTTTCAAACGCTACCCAACCACGGGGAGGACATGCAGACTCCACACAGAAGGCACTTTGGTTGTATAGTAATATTTTCCAGTATGTTTAGAAAGGTGTAGTGGGAGTCTTGGAGTATGGTTGGGGATCTGTACCAAGCTATACAATTTGGATTTTAGTCTTACCTAGTGTTAGTTGCACTAGGAGAATTTCAGACGCATTGCATTGGGCAAGTAGCCTGGTGGTGTGAATATCCTTGGTGAATATGGACACTCCTCCACCTTTAGTATTTTAGCCCTGGTTTGATGGCCGACAGGTGTGGTAAGTGCTGTACCTGGTATTGCAGGGGTGCTCTCTGGAGCCTTGGATCAGGTCTCTGTTACTGCACAGATATCGATGTTCTCCATTTTTAGGAGTGTCTAGTGACTGTGAATGGCCACAAAAGCATTGTTCTCTACACACACACACACACACACACACACACACACACACACACACACACACACACACACACACACACACACACAGACTTTCACAGTTGCCATGTCTGGGATTAGAACTCCTACATAACTAATACATCACACAAAGCATTATGCACTTATGGGATGCGCCATGGAGCCTACTGGGCTATTTCTTCCCCAAAGGTGTATTTCAAAGTTAATGACATCAGCAGCCCTGCCAAAGTAGGGCAATGAAAATTGTAGTGACTGTGAATGGCCTCAAAAGGATTGATCCCTACACATACAAACAAACACACACACAAAGTTTCACAGTTGCCATGTCTGGGATTTGAACTCCTACCTAACTAATACATCACAATACAGCATTATGCAATTATAGGATGTGCCACAGAGCGTATGGGGCTACTGCTTCCCCAAAGGTGTATTTCAAAGTGAATGACCTTAGCAGGCCTCCCAAAGTAGGAAAATGGAAATTGTAGTGACTGTGAATGGCCTCAAAAACATTGATCCCTACACAGACAAGCAAACACACAGCATTTCACAGTTGCCATGTTTGGGATTAGAACTCCTACCTAACGAATAAATCACACTACAGCATTACGCAGTTATAGCATGCACCATGGAGCTTACTGGGCTATTCCTTCCTCAAAAATATATTTCAAGATGAATGACATCAGCAGGCTTGCCAAAGTAGGGCAATGGAGAGTGTAGTGACTGTGAATGGCCACAAAATCATTGATCCCTAAACACACAACCAACCACACACACATGCACAGTCGCCATGTCTGGGATTAGAACTCCTACCTAACTAGAACATCACACTATAGCATTACGCAGTTATAGCGCACGCCATGGAGCTTATATGGATATTTCTTCACCAAAGGTGTATTTCAAGGTGAATTACATCAGCAGGCTTGCCAAAGTAGGGAATGGGGAGTGCAGTGTGTATGCATGGGCCATAAACCATTCATCTGGAAGCAGACACACAGCACTCAGGCACACACAGGTTTAAATTTAACAGGTATGTGTATACAACTGCTAGATGAATAATGACTTGTACAGTCATGTTACACAGTTATCACAAGCATCACAGACACTATAGTGCAGAGGGATACCAGAGGCAAATGTCTACAGTGATTGACATTTGCACATCATGTGGTTTTAGCCAATTGGATGTGTGCTGGGTGGGACAGGCCTCATGATAGGAGGCTATTTGTCACTGTCTGTCACTCTCTTCCACACCTCTATGTATGTATGTTTAAGTTTGGCTTATTATAGTGTGTTGTCCTTGGATATATGTGTGTATTCCTATCCAATGTGCATGCAAAGCATGACTGGTGTGCAATGTGGAGTGTGTGCACAAACATCTGTGACTGTAAGATATGTATAGTCCACTGTTGTTGCCAGACATGGGCTTCATTTCTGTAAGTGTGGGAGCATGCCCAGTATGACCTATTGTATTGAATGTGTGAATCCATTCCAGGTAGGTTGTACTCCAGTGCAGGCTTTTGTGTTCTACACCTACAGCTAACAACCTGTTTCTGTGGGATATCTGTAGATTGGTTGACAACATGGGGTCAAAATGGGCAAAGGATAGTGGGTTACTGTAGGTAATTGTGTCTGTGCTGCTTCTACTACATGGTTTTGGTGTTAGCAGAGATATTCATGCATATGTACTGTTTTACACTGTGATGTTTTATGTCATCAATTACTGTCAGATATACATATTTGCTTGCAGTAATTTCCTGGGGAACACAGGGTGAATGAAGATGTGTCCAGTATTGTGGTCTGCAGCCTACATATTCTTGCACAATCATGCCATTCTGGAGAGGAAGCTCTAGACACTTGCTGATGAGTCTGTGTAAATGGTTCAGCACCTTGGTACAGTGGTGGCTGAGGATCCCATGCTTGTACATCCATCAACATGACAGTATGGCCATACCTCACAGCTGTACAGATTCACACAGGTTACTCAGAGGCAGGGCTCATATTTCTGGTCATTACCCCTTCACATTGTGGTTTACAAGCAGGTTTGTAGCCACCCATTTCTGTGTTTGCAGGCTGGGATAGCATGCGCATGCAGCTGAATTTCAGACTTCACACTCCCCATGACGTCCATGCTCCTACCCCCCCATGCTATTCTATCCTCTTCCAAACATTATGCAAACATTATCTGATAAGTTCCCTATAGTTATCACTTCATCCCAGCAGTATTTTGGGGTTGGTCCACAGTTCATGTAGTAGGACATGGAAGACACGTTACTGGGATTTCTCGACATGGCCTTGCATTTGGGATCTGTGGACTGTGTTAAGTTGTTATTTGGGAGTCCATGAGATAACATACATTGGCAGTATGGGTGAGACACAGGCCTTTGACAGAGGACTGTAGGGCATTTGGTAGTGATGCAGGCCATCTGTAGCAGGCTGTTGCATTGTGTCAATCCTACAGTCCCAGGCTGCAAGCCACTATATTCCCCTGGGGAGACAGGGTAGGTGTGCAAGGTGCTAATATCGATAGTTTCTGTCATTACTGATCCAGTGGTGTAGATGCTGGCAGGGTGATGCTTACAGCTAGGGACACACCTGCATGGGACACCTCTTCAGCATGCTGCATTCTGTGGCTATTTCCATACAGAGGTGGGGGGTCATATTGTACTCATTCCCAACAGCAGGGATAAGACCGGTGAGGTACCTGTGACTGATGGTAGGGTGAGCTGGGTGCATGTATGCTATGGAAGCTACTTGTAACTGACTCACAGATATACGTGGGGCATTCGACTTATGCTGGCTTGTGCAGGGACATCAGCAGTTTCTCAATACTTCATACCTGTAGCCTTTGTGGTCTGCCAGTGTTTGGCCAGATGACATCCGTATTCCATACTACAAACCCAACTAATGTACTGCTAACCTGCATGTACAATTCCAAAGGTGTGTCTATTTCACAGTAACCTTTTATACACTGTCTGTCTAGGGTACTTCCACCTGTGTACTGTTTGTATGTCTGGGCCCACATTCATGCCATGTCCATCTTTCATTTGGTGACAGATATTACATCTGAACAATTGCTATAGCTTGAGAAAAAACACCGTAGCACTGGATGTAACACCACAATATCCAATTTATTGTAAGTAAGCGCTTTCAAGGGTTCATCTCTTCATCAGACTTAGATAAAAATGACTTAAAACAACCACATTAAATAGTATTCCAATTAACATTAATTACTTCAATTAAAAACAATTAAATTATTTAAAAACATACTTGACATTTTTAAAAACATCACAGCATACATAAACTAAAAACTAGTGTCTCAACTGTCGCGCTTTCAGGAAAGGTTTAATGGAGACCATATTATTCAAACCAGGTGCTTTATCAGCAAGCAGTAACATAATCCATTTCCTTCAGCTGCCTCAATAATATTCCTCATATCTCCTCCCCTTTTTCTGACTGCAATATTTTCTAAGTCTGATGAAGAGGTGAATGCTTGAAAGCGCTTACTTACAATAAATTGGATATTCTGCTGTGTTACATCCAGTGCTACAGTGTTTTTTCTCATTTTCTTCTTTTTGCTCTGGTTGTTTTATTGCCTGAAGCTATATTCTTTGTTTAGAATTACTGTGGCTTACTGCTGGAATGTGTCTTGCTGGGATGCATTGTGTTTGGCACTGCAGTTGTGAGAACTTGGCCCTGTCATCGGCAGTACAGGCCAATGGCCACCAGGACAACACCCACCATGCCTACATGTTGACCACTCTCACCCAATATACAACACACACCAACCTAACACACACAGCCCTGCATATTGTATACGTGCTATAATCTATCCTGCTACTTTGCTCAGCTCAGGTAATCTGTGCTCCACTGTTATTATACCTACACATACATGTTACTACATTTCTACATAGGCTTGTGTGTGGGGGGCACACCTGACAACTGTACACATTTGCTATGACTGTACTGGTATTTCAGGTACTCCATTTCATTCTGTATTCTGACCTATCATGCAGACTAGAGGCATATCAATGTACTACAGTTCTTAGGTTTTATTGACCTACATTTCAGTTTCAGACATCTTACCCTTCAGAACATCCCACTGCCTGAGCTGTTGTAGTCTGTCTGTGTAGGTCTGGAGGGGGTCTGTTCTCCATAGCCATCACTCAGAGGTCTTAGCACAACCTTTTTTTGTGTTTGTCTACCCCTGTCCTGCTGGCTGAGACTGTTGTTGGGGATGTGAGGCTCACTGACTGGCATGTGTGTGTCCTATGGACACACATTTGGCCCACCACATTTCCTGCAGTGGGTTTTGTCACCTTGTCTATTACTGGCTACTATGGTGACACCAGTATTTGTTAAAGATTTCATGCTGCCAATATAGGTGTCTAGTATCTGCTGGCATCCCATTCAGCCACCCGATTCCCTTGCATGCTCACATCCATACCATAGATACAAGTAACAAAACATAGTACTCCATTCAGCAATTGATAGGGAGAGTGACTTACCTTGTGGCTGTGCCAGTATTGAGGATGGTGCTGGAGGGCTGACTATGTCGGATGCACATAGTACACTCCCCATACATGGTTAATCACAGGTAGTGTCATGTTTGGTATCCCTTTTACTGTATGTGTGAGTCAGAGAGAGAGGTGTCATTCTCTGAGTTCTTACCGTGTCAGTGTATGTGCAATGTGTAGCCTCTTTGCCAAGGCCTGGGCAAACTGGGCATGCCTCCTTCTGCCTACTGGGGCAGGCTCAGGTTGTTCCTCCTCCAAGTCAATCTGTGCCTGTGCAGGCCTTGGTAATGGTGGGGGGCTGTGTGGCCCTGCCCCGTGCTGTTCCTGCTGCAGCAGTTTCCACAGGATCATATTGTGTAGCATGGCACATACGATGATAATTTGGGTACATGTAGCTGGTAAGTACTGCAAGGCTCCACCGGATATGTCCAGGCACTGGAACCATGACTTGAGGATCCCAAACACATGCTCTATTATGATTCTGGTCTGTGCCTGTGCCTCATTATGGAGTTCTTGTTCGGGTGTGTGTGCATTTCTGATGGGTGTCATCAACCATGGCTCCAATGCATAATCAGCATCCTCCACTAGCTGGCCATATGGGATGTCCCATTGGCAAATCTCTGGTACAGCTGCATCATATGTCAGATGTGGGAGTCGTGATAGGTTCCAGGGCAGCCAGCACACACATTCATTATAATGCCCTGGACATTGCACATGACCTGGCAGCTGATGGAGGGGAAGCTCTTGCGGTTTATGTAGCCTCTACCCCGCTCACTGGGTGGTCCTTTGATGTGTATGTGCATGCAGTCTATAGCACCCAGTACCTCAGGGTATTCTGCTATTTGGTGGAAGAGATGCATATTGCTGGTCAATGGCTCACAGGTGTTGAGGAAATATATGTGTTCACCGGCATGTGCTGATATGGCATCCAGGAACTGGTGGAGTACCCTGGATACTGATGCCTGTGAGATCCTCATGATATCCCCAGTTGGCCTTTGAAAGGTACCTGCAGCTAGTATTCTTAGGCCTACACATACCTTGGTATCCACTGGGATAGGTTCCCCTCTGTTGGTTCTGTGTGTTAGGAATGGCTGGCACAGCGCAACAATTTGCTGTAGGAGGTCCCTGTCCACCCTAAAGCACTTCACTATCTCCAGCTCATGTAGCCCCTGGTAGGTTACCCTGGGACTGTACACTCTTCTTCTTCTCCTCACTGTGGGTTGGTCATCAGCATTCTCATCCTCACCACCCTCAGCCTCTTTCTACATGTTGATTTATGAGAGCAAATGCAGCCCCTATCATTTTGTTGCTTTTGTTAGGTAAAATTTCCCCATTTGTGTACACCAGTGGTGTAGAGTTTGTGGGAAAAAAACAGAGGGAAAGGTGTTTGCATAGTTTATAATAGTGTGCTGGGCTGGGCTGCTGCCTGTGCAATTGGCTGATTCTGATACATTTCACCTGCCAGCTATGCTACTTCTCCTTGATTACCTTCCTACTGCTGTTTTCCCTTCCCATTGCCTTCCTGTTTAAGTCCAGAGGCACGCAGTGCAAACACAGTCCTCAGATGTGCACGGAGCTGCTATTTCCTGGTTTACTTTTTTTTTTGGTTTAAACCCTGGTGCAGCGGCACACTCATTTAGGCAATGTAAATTGTGCTTGGCAGCTTCAGATACACCCCCTTCCTTAGCTCTGCTAAGCTTAGGGCAAACACAACCCAGGGCTCCAATAAGCTTACAGTATGACTGACACACCCCTCTATGATGTCAACTAGCTCTTAGGCTTGCACCATAGTCTTCCTGCAGCTACACGGTTGGGTGCAGGCTAGCCATGAAGGGAAATCTGAGATTCAGTATCATTCCCCTCATTTGCATAAGACTGCCTGCTAATGCCTAGTTACAAGTCCCATACTGAGCCTTTCCCTTTAGCAATCATTATTCACTGTCCTTGTTGTCTTCTGCCTGCCATTGACTATAACAGCAAAATTGTGATTTTGCAGGGAAAGCTTTTTTCAGGGTTTTTCTTTTATTTTCCAGCCGATCCCATTTGCACGCCACTGCCCTATGCTTAAACGGCCGAAATCGGTCAAAAAAAATAAAAGTTTTTTTTTTTTTTTTTGCAACTGTTTTCCATGCCAATGGCCATATATTTTGCCATTGGCATGCTTTACACATTATATACACCCTTTATTTGGAGCTGTCATGGCTCCGTTTTGTAGTTTGCAGAAATGTACTCGGTTAGTAACCGAGTACATTTTTGCAGGTTACACTAGTCCTGCACGGATGGCTGCCAGCTTCCTGGATTGCAAATTCACCTCATTTGCATGGTTTTCACCTGCAAATGGGGTCATTTGCATACAGGAGCTGTGTTCATGCAGGAATGGTGCAGGAGCGCTCGTGCACGTCCCGGGAGCCTGTTCCTGGATCTCTCAGCGGCCATATTGCCTCCAGCAGCTCCTGCACTATTCCTGCATGCCATGCAGAGCTTGCTGAATCCTGGATTGGATCTTCTTTGTAGTGTCAGAAGCTCAGACTCTTTATGCATTCAGGCATTTTGGCATTCCAGCTACTATCATGAATTTATAAGAAGAATTAAAAAAAAAAACAGACACTTGGGACAAAGTAAAAGTAAAAACATTTAATAAAAAATGGTATGTGCTTTCATTTCTCAGTATTAGAACATCATCAGATACCACAATCAGAAACATTCCCTTTAAAGTAACATGCATAACATCATTTTAAACTAATATGTCACCAAATAAAGTAAAAAGCTCAGCTAAATTAAAAAAAACAAAAACATGTTTTAAATAAAACCTAAAAACTGTCATTAAATTAATTGTTAAAAATGAAGTTACTTGTTTCTTTAAACCAGGATGTTCAAAGGAATTAGAATTAGCCTGCCAATATAATTCATGTCTTTCAAAAATATGAATACATGTTGTCACGCCATATCACTTTTAATATGCTGTAAAATAAAAATTACTGTTGAAGTTCTTGAACAGTTGGCTACGTTTGTGAAGAGGAATTAAACGTTTTCTTTTTCTTTCAATCCGTTAAATGTTCAGTAACCTTTTCTTGTAGTACTCTAGCTGTTTTCTCTATGTGAAAACATTTGCATGCAGTGCTCTACACATGGTAAATAACTTATTTAGTTTCAGTAGCATTGTTGATAAAATAATTAAAGTGTAGCCATACGTCTACAATGATGGAAGCCAAACTATGGCTAAGTGCTCTTGTCTTTACTGACCACAGCAACCTCACTCTTTTTTACCACATTCTAATGAACTTTTTTTTAAATTAGCAGTCCTTTTATAGACAAAAATAATTTATTGTGTATAGTCTTGGCAATGATTTCATTACCTTTCAGATAAAAGAAATACAAAAATGTCAGACCACAAATGCTAGACAGATTTATTTTATCAAATGATTCACATAAGCAAAGCTTTCGGGATAATTCCCATTATCAACGCATATATAAAAAGCAATTACATTCAGTGACTTTATACCTGTCATCTGACAAAAAACACCAGTCACTTTCCCCAAAAGAAATTCAAACATTTATTCATCTCCTAAAATCATTTAAAGTTCCAGCACTAAATTGTAGGCCAATACTCTCTCTCTCTCTTTATATATATATATATATATATATATATATATATATATATGCAGAAAAGAAGACCGACGCTAATCGCGAGTGGGCAGACATCGATAATGCAGAAGACCGACACGACGGATGACAACACCAACGCCGAGATGCCGACATGGGGGAAAGGCTGTGTGTGAGTATGCGTAGTGTGGACGTTAGGTGTGCGGGCAGGCAAGTGTGAGAGATGGACGGTCATTTTGGTGTGCTTGTGTTGTGTGTGCAGTGTATGGGGTTTGCCGTGGTGTGTACCGGTTATTTCGTTTGGTTATCGGTGGTGTGTGGTTTCGTTTATTATGGATATGTGTAATATGTGGGTGATGTGTGGTTGTCGTGTTTGTGTGTTTCGGCTATGTCAGGTAGAACCATATATATATATATATATATATATATACAATAAAATAATAAATAAATAATAAAATAAAATTATATATATATATTTTTTTTTATTAAAAACCTTATCAAATCAAATACAACTATTTAATTTATTTTACATTTTTACAGGGGGACACATGAATCTAAAGTTTATCCTAAAATTTATTTTTATATTTTAAAACTGGTTTAATGCTTACAGCAACTTTCAAACCTGACTTCTTATCAGCCTCAGTTTTCATAATCCAGTTATATTTGGGTGTTTTTGTATTATTGCTAATATCACCCCCCCCCCCAATTTGGTAGCAATTTTTAAATCACCACTACTTAAATATATGTTGCAAACCATTCTCGTTAGCAAGAGAATTAGTTATGACTTCCCCCCCATTATATCAGATAAGTGCTCAGTTATTCTTTCCTTAAAGTTCCTATTGCATTTACTAACATAAAAGCCAAGTAAACTATATTTTTAGACAACCACCTTTATAATCTCACCAGCTGACAGTAGGGTGGCTCAGTAGTTAATATATGTGCTACGGTTCAAGGCTCTAGGGTTCAGCTCTGATCTCTGATCAGTATGTACAATCTGAAGATTTTCTTTTTGTCTAATTGGGTTTTCTTGTGTTATTCTGTTTCCCTTTCAAAATCATCTAGGTTGTTTAGCTATTCCGAACTGTTAAGCTTATTGTCTTTAGCCTTGCTTGTAGCCCATATTATGACTGAAAATGGTCCATGATTAACAGTTCACTTAGCCAGGTATTGATTACATTTTATGTGTTGTAACTTTTTATATTATTAGCTGTTTCATCAGGCATGGAGTGGAGCAGAGTGGGTGTTTTGTCTTATACCTTTTGGATCCTTCTTCCCCACATGATGTAGCCACATGATTGATACATAAATCGATTTCTAGGGGAACTATTAAGCAGCTGACAAACACATGTAGGAAAGCATGCTTGATTCCCCCATATGGTTCTAATTCTGGGAAGATTACCACTTTCAGATTAGTTTTTTGTGATCTTTTTTCTGACTATCCGATTATCTTACTTAACTGAACAACTTTTTTTCTCAGGTAAGTTGATGTTTTGGAAGAAACTGCCAGAAGTTCATCTGCTGCATTCATTTAATGTTGCACCCCAGAAGTCTGTGTTATTTTGGTTTTCATCATGGCTTTCATCCCTGTCACCATTTGTTTCAGCACGCTGGTATCCTGTGCCATACTAATTAGCAAACCCAATATCTCTTTCCCATTACTCACCATATTATGTTGTGCCATTTTCTCTGGTTATCGTAACTATAGCCTCTGTTCTATCTGATGTGGCTGCTCCCTAGTTGTGGTCAAACATTATTTTAATATTTATATTTATCTGCTTTGAATGAATATATGAATTATGCTGCCAGCTCTGTGGAAGGGACGCCATATAACCCTAAAACACAACACTTAGGCACACCAGATGCCATTTTGAATTATTTATGTAATTTAAAATGGAATTTCACTTATGGTTACATGACCAGTTCTTTCTGGCCTCATTTTTAGTTAATGTGACATGTGCTTTGGCCTATGCCAGTGATAAGTCCTGTGCATTTCTTACCATATGTAAGCTTTTCTTTGCTTAGTATAATTTAATATATAATGTATGCATTTTTTTTTAGCTGACAGCTAAGGCTGCTCTAAATGTATAGATTGATTTTCTATAGCACAATCAGTGTGCAAAGTATTTGCCACAGTTTTGCCTTCTCCTGAAAGGTGGTGAGCTAGGGTCTTTAGATTTTGTTTGTTGATGCAACAACCCTGCTTGGTGTACAGCTGGTGTCTCTTTCTCAGAGATTGCATATAATGTAAATGTACAGTGATGAAAGAATGTGGACTCAGACTAACATGCAACAAAAATAGCAGCATATTTACTAAATGTTAAATGCTGCTTATAGGAACTCAATAATAAAGACCACTAGCTATAAAATCAACACACAAACTCCATGTACCAATAAGCTAGATTGAGTAATTTATTGAGTTTAAAGTCCTACAATTCCACAGCCCTGTACTGGAAAACATACCCAAGGCTGGTACATTTATCCATGCATTTATTCTGAGCAGGTAGGTGGAGTGGGTCACAAGTGCCCATTTTTAATCATAGCCTATTTATACAGTGCATACTGAAAATATTAGTCAAGCAGTTGAATACACAAAATTTGAGGTATTAGTCAAGCAGCTGAATACACACAATTTGATGTAGCATTATAAGCATTTACAACCATAAGGTTATACAAGATAGAAAAGTGAAAAAAAAAAAAACCAAATATAATCAAATTACTTGTGTATAGCACAACATTTACAGTACCATTAGTGAAAGTGAAAGCTTGGAAATCATCAGACCAAAAAGCAGCACTGCCTATGACGGTAATCATTAAATCAATGAATAAACATAGCTAAACATCTTTGAACAAAAACAGACTAATAAAACAAGCACATATACCCAGTAATAATTGCCAGGAAAGTAAAACCATATTTCAAACTGTAGTACATACCAGCATGATATTTCGGGTTTATATTACCAAAGCGAAAAACCATATGCGCGAATACCAAAACATCGACCCCTATACCGCGAACCGCGAAAATCCCAAACGCACTAAACCGTGAAAAAAAATATCGAACTGTCATAGTCGGCCAACCCCACCACTCGCTACATACTACCTACCCAAACAAAATAAATAAACCACATACATACACTAACCAAACCCTACTTCTAACCTAAACTAAAGCACCAAAACCCTACCTCTAACACTACACTAAACCCCACAAACACAACTATCTATGCACTCTCTTTAACCCCTCCCTAACCCTAAGGTCCGTAACTACCGCACACTTCCCCTACACACATACACCCAAACAAAATAAATAAAACACATACATACATTTAAAAAAACACCTATTTCTAACTAACTCTTACATACATTACCTATCTATGCACTTAACTTAACCTAAATCCTTACACTAAATTCCTGTCTATCGCACACTTACCTTACGGAGCTATATCGCAGATGGGCCAACCAAAACAAATTGACATTTTGAACTTCACTGTTTTGAACTTTCGCGGTTTACGTACTTCGCTCAATATGGGTCAATGTCTTTGTATTCGCCTAAAGGAATCTTCGCTCTCGTAATAGGAACCTGATATTTCAATAGTAGTTGCTCTTGCTATAGTTTCTACAAACTCTACTGAACCCTTTCTTGCTGATGCTTTTAAATAAATATAGATATGCCATCAGCCCTGTTGCATAGAGGGAAAATGTTCTATGATGCAGAAAGCTTGAGTTTAATTAATGGCTTAAGCAGTGAAAAGGCTGAGGCAGGGGAAGATGGGAATCAGAGACCGTTTCATGCTCATGCATCCAGGGGGATGAAGGTGGTGAGACCAGCTGCACCTCAATCCCTAGATGGAGGGCTAAATGGATTACAGGCAACAGCTATTAGGCTGGGGTGGCAAATGCTGCCAAATTGGGTATGTGTTCCCTAGGGTGTGAGAGCACAGCTGACCTGCTTCCAGAATAGTAGCATTATATGACATTACTGGCCACTGAGGGGAGGTCTTGGTAGGTAGGGCTATATACCCAAGGATATATCCATCCACCCTCTGTACCCAGCTCTCACTTTTGCTGTGAATGAATGGCCTGATCAACTCTCACCTGGATCACAGAACAAATTAGTCATGGAGCCCTTGCCATGGTCTGGGAACAAACGGATCAGCTCCTGCCTCATAGAACAATGAATGTGCCAGCTGCGTCAAAAGGCAGGTCTCGTGGATATCCTGCTGTTGGGCAAAAGATGCAGAAACAAGGAAAATCTTTAGCAGAATTGACAGAATGGAGGAGGGTGTTAGACGGACTCAAGATGCCAGAGCAGTTATTACAAGGGGGTGGTGTCAACTGAAAGAAGAATGTCAAGGCTAGGATAAATGAGTTAAATGATAAGATAGTAGATCTAATCATGAGTCTGCTTTTGCATCAGGAAATGAGGAGATATTCTCTTTGAAGTAGGAATAAGAAAAAATATATTGACCTTGCTAGGTGTAGGGAAACATGACTCTGCTTCTACACTTATTGATACTACATGTTTGTCATACTGATTTAAAGTCGTGCAAACACATCAGAAGATTTATAGCCTTAAGTGTAGGTGCCTTGTGTGTGTGTGTGTGTGTGTGTGTGTGTGTGTGTGTGTGTGTGTGTGTGTGTGTGTGTGTCTGTCTGTCTATGTCTGCATGTTGCTGCATCTCTGTTTGCATGAGTGTTTGGATGCATCTGCTTTGTCTGTGTGTGCATGAATACATGTGGGTGTTATGTATGTGAACATAGCTCTCAACTGAATAGGATCAAATCCAGAAATTATCAGGGACAATCAGAGACACTTTTTAAAATATTGGTACTTTTAACTTGAGATGTTGAGAGAATAATAAAATAGGAATTAATATATCCTTTCTGAAATAAAAGAAGTCTATAATTCTAATTGTTATAATAATTTATGAAGTGTAACTCACCCACCTTTTCTCCAAAAGTCACCAGTTTTAGGAGGGATTTAAAGCAGCAGAGCTGAAATTTAAGTCAAAATCAGAGACGTCCCTGAAAATCAGGGGCAATTGAGATGTATAGCGTGTGAATGATGAATTTGTGTGCAATTTTAAAGTTGGAAATTATGTGCCACCTACTAGTAGTTTAACAACAGGATGTAGTTTGGTGCACCAGCTGTTTGAGCAAGTCCAGTGAACAAGACAAATTACTTTAAGTGAAGGTGATTTTGGTGAATAATGGATCCATGCAGGAACAAGTGGTATAAAATATGCAGTGTAAGAATGGTGGAACTCCTTCTTATGTGATCAAAAAGCTGCCAGTCATTCTAACACGTAAATTTCGCTTGTTTTAGAG
Source organism: Protopterus annectens (assembly GCF_019279795.1). Lineage (NCBI taxonomy): Eukaryota > Metazoa > Chordata > Ceratodontiformes > Protopteridae > Protopterus > Protopterus annectens. Next base: position 1,205,027,174 of record NC_056745.1, read on the forward strand.
ATTAGAATAGCTGACTTTTGCAGATTTCTACATTAGTTATTTGATGTATTCAGATCTGGTAAGTACCAGGTAAAGAGAAGATGTTGAGAGAATAATAAAATAGGAGACTAAACAATAGGTTAACAGGACCACTGATTTCCAAACACCTATTTATATCATGCTGCCTGTTTTCCTTAAAGTCCACAAGATGGCAGAAGAGAGCTATCTTCAGTCCATAAGTATAATATTGAACAATAGTGAGAAATATTAGTTTCTTGAGTTTTTGTTTCATAACACTGATATAATGGAGTAATGGATGCTACACAAACTCAAGCCTTATTTTAAAGAACAGCTCTGGCAGTGTTTTTTTTTATTTCATGCAGCCATGTTTGAGTAGATATTTACTTACACAAGCAAATAAAATGTAGCACAACTATTTCTAATAAAATAACATGTGGAAGCAAAAACATCCAGTGATCTTGGTTAAGATGCTAGAACTGTCCAGTCAGGAGCATATTAATGGTAATTGTAATTAGGAAGACTTGTAACCCGGTAGAGCAGTACAAAGGAAATTTTTGAAGTTGGGATCTTATTTAATACGAATCACTTGACAATGAAAACAAAATTCAGTAAGGAAATCAAATTAATATTAAACTAAAACGTGTTTTTTCCAGTATTTACACAAAGCACAGTGCCTGCTTTTCTAGTGCTGAAATATCACACTGAGGCATGTGAACCCCAATTCCTACATAGTTTCTGCAAAAGAATTGGCCTTTAGATAGGCATCTGAATGTCGCATCTCTGAAGCCAGCAATGCAGTGGCAACACTTTCCATCACCTTCTAAAGAGAAAAAAAAAATATTTTGTGTTACTGTTCATCATGGCAGCATATTTTTAGAACAGATCTCTGATGTATTGGTTTCTGCAACAGGTCACGGCCCCAGGCAGGTAACCACAGAATAAGTTAATAATCCCTGTTTTCTCAAATGCAGTAACAAATTAGTTCTTATAAAGGTGGTATACCTCAGGACATCAGACAAAAAGAAGGCATAATACTTTCAAGAAAGTTAAATCCCATTTGGTAAAACTCAATGCATGCCACTGCTTCTGCTCAAAGGATCTCCAAAGTATGGAACTCCTGAAGTCAACTTTGTTGTACATAACTAAGCATCAACAGTAGATAATTCAAGTGTGAATTTAATACCTTTGCTGTAGTTCATACTGTCCATTTCATAGTAGCCATAGTGAGTTTATAAACTGTGGAATTCTTATGTAATAACTGTACAATTCTATCAACATACAACTACAAAAAGAGTGACTTTACAAAACATTTGTAAATAGTGGAATTCTTACATATTGACAATACATGGGATTCAGAATCATGGCAGCCACGATTACGCTGAATTAGCAGCTGTTTACCTTTCAGGCACAGTTTGGCTCTAAGCTCATTAAGGATTAATATAGATGAAAAAAATGTATGAAAACCCCCCAGCTAATTAAGAAACCCGCTCATAGCCAGAGCAGGGCCTTTGGTGAAGGAACGTATCTCCTAGTGGTGACAGAAGAATGCACAGACAAAATCTTAGTAACATGGCACATGTACACACATACACACACACACACACACACACACACACACACACACACACACACACACACACACACACACACACACACACACACTTTGAGGTGGCTCAGTGCATTCATAAGTCTATCTAAGTGGCTGGATGGGAAAGGAAATTATAAGTTTGAAAGGGTTTGCTGCACTTTTTAAATCCATTTTTTGACCAGATTAAGGGGTGGAAAATGGGAATATGCAACAGTATGCAAAAGGGAAAAACAAACAGAAAGAAAAACAAAAGCAAAACTGCTAAGAAATGAATAGGATTGGTAGGGAAAGGTAGGGTAATTTTTGTGGAACAGGTGCTCATTTTCAGTATAACAAAAATGTTAAGAGGGGAAGGAAGTAAGGAAAGTTTAAGGAATAGTTAGAGAGTTAAAATAATTATCAGGGGCACACGGATAGACATAGAAGACAGACAAGACTTCCAGGGGAGGTGTTTAGACAGTAAGGAAAGGAGGAGGAGCACAGTAGATTAGGAGACATTAGACAACATTAGTGATGGGGTTGAATGGACAACAAACAAAGAAGGTGCACATACAAAAGAGAGGAGAATACCCAGAGTATAACCATGCCCAGAGACACCCTCACCACTGGGCCCTGGCTCTGATGGAGTGGCTACCGACAGAGGGCCACAAGAGTATCCACTGTAGGTGACTAATGTGGGCATTGAGATCCTGGTACACTGTCTTACCCATCACCCCAGTCTTTACAGAGATGATGTGGGTAATGCAGGATATGCATAATGACCTTCGAGAATGCACGTTCCATATGTGTAACATTTTGACAGAATTGATTGTATACTGGTGAAAAACAAGTCTTCTCTAGTTCACATGCCATGTGGCAGATGTTGTCCATGCAACTAGCCATGATAGATGTAGATGAATGAGGTCATAGTCACTCAGTGGCAACACATTTAATGTGAAATCAGGTGTGGCTGTGCCTACAGGTGCATTCTTGAAGTTGACGCAGTCGAGCAGCAGCATGTCTGGTACTGGACATCACTCATGGTCATGCAGCACACTTACATCTAGCCAGGCCCATTGTACTGCTTGTGAAACTACTGGTAGAGGCAGCTTCCATGTATGGTGGTGCACACAGGATGCTTGCACATTCATGCATGCCTTGGGTCTGTCCATTAGATCAAGCTGCAGTGCTGCAACTACTACTGAGGCTGCGTACCAGCACACACACACACACACACACACACACACACACACACACACACACACACACACACACACACACACACACACACTACTACAGCACCCAGTATCCTACACATTCACACAACTAGGGACAATGCCATTTACAGCAATCCCCTCCAGCCCTGCATCATACAAACACTGCAGTAATAAATTTTAAGTTTCTACAGCACTTACACATTTTCCTGTGGAAGATATTGCACACTTATGCTCCCTTCCCCACTTGTGCATATGATGATAACTGTGTCTTGCCCTTTGTATTTTGTTACTTAGGTTACCTATGATTGCTGCACATTGTGGTCAGCTTATGTATAGGTCAGCACAGTCTGGTTTTGAATTCGCATATGCTTTACTATAGGCTGAAGCTGTGCGCCAGCCACAGCTCATGTCATATTTTGCCTACCTCCATCTCCTGTTGCTTTGTCCTCCACTAGCCCCTTATATGGCTCATCCTCCCCTTCCTCATATGCTGGGAGATGTTCATCCAGCAATGAGCCTCCCTGCTGCAGCTGCATCCTAATTGCCTCATAATAATCATATTGTGTAACACTGCACACACAAAAATGTTTTTGAGCATGCACCAGGGTCATACTGCAGGGCACCACCAGATAAAACCATGCAGCAAAAGCATGCCTTCAGCATGCCAAACATGTTTCAGGATGACTCAGGTTTATGTTAGAGCAAAGCAGTATACAATGTCTGTCGCACTCTGTGGATTATGGATTGATGGCAGCAGTTGGGGCAGCAGGGTATATAGGGCATTGCCAATAAGATGCCCTTGGGGAAACTCATCCATCACAAACCATTGATAAAGGCTGTGTTCTGACTGAGTGTGCTTCTCAGCTGGCAAGTATATTTTTGGCAACTTTTTGAATGTTCAGAGTTGAATTTAGTTCAGAATACATTTTGAATATAAATTGCATTTATTTAAACTGTATTTGCTTTAATACTGCTACACACTCGTGTGCTAGCTTTTACTGCACTTGAATTGTTTTTAGTGCTGTTTTAGCTGCTTTCTGGAAAAAAAATTCTAAGCTTGTTTCTTGCCTTTCCTGTAACTAGTCTAGTCCAGATACAGATTTGCTGTATCCAGGACTGTTGGTAATCTTCTGAGCCCCCAAGCCTTTCTGTGTTGGAGGGAAGCCTTCTAGCTTATCAGTGGGAGTGGTAAGCACTAGGTAGCCTATCTATCATAAGAGAAGTGGTTTCTGGCTAAGAAATTGTAGTTTAATTGTAGTTAGGGCAGTTTTTTCCATCTATTTCAACTTTCTGGTTTAAAAGCTCGCATCTGCGCTTGTTTCCCGGCTTTCCTGTAACTAGTCTAGTCCAGATACAAATTTGCTGTATCCAGGACTGTTTGTAAGCTTCTGAGCCCCCCAAGCTTTTCTGGTTGGAGGGAAGCCTTCTAGCTTATTAGTGGGAGTGGTAAGCACTAGGTAGCCTATCTACCACAAGAGGAGTGGTTTCTGGCCCAGAAATTGTAGTTTATTGGCTGTTTGGGCATTTTTCCATCTCTTTCAACTTTCTGCTTTAAAAACATGCGTTTGCACTTGTTTCCTACCTTTCCTGTAACTAGCCTAGTCCAGATACAGATTTGCTGTATCCAGGACTGTTTGTAAACTTCTGAGCAGTGCCAAAGTCTGCTCTTTAATTTTTCCCTTAGATCTGCTAGTTCTCTCCTCTCCTGCACTTTTACTAGCTTATTAGTTTAGCACTCTACTAGACTTCTTATAACAATTATTGTAGCACACAAACGTGTTACCAGCACTAAATGTTCTACAAGGAAACAGCTCCAGTACTTATTATTAATACCCACCCGTCCAGGTATGTCTAAAGGTCAGTTCCCTGTGCTTTCTCCTATTAACTTGGTGAACTTGGGCATCCTGAGGCAATGTAGCAACTGCTTCATGTACGCTGACAACCCTCTCCTCTTACCTCCCAACACTCATACTTGTGAGAGATGCACTTATATATCCAAATTGGAAGCCACGTACTCTCCAGCCAAGACTGAAATAGTTGGTCAAGAGGAGAAGGTCAACACTTGCACCATGACAAATGGCACACATAGCCCTCCAGAACACACACCAGCACTGTCTTCACATAAAAGCACAAACCACACACCCACCTTCACTGAGGCTCTCAATAAAAATCAAACCAAAACAGCAGAGACCTCCAAGGCAGAAATGCACTCGACCACAACGCAACACTAATCATGAGAAACATAACTCTCCTAAACAGTGTGCCACTCAACCAAAGCCCCTAAGGCAAAACAGCATGCCCAACACACTAGTCATAGGTGACTCGATAGTGAGGCACACTGATGTCCCACTCACTAGGGTGAATAAGGAGAAAGTAACAGTCAGCTGCCTGTCAGGGGCCAGGAACCACCACATAAAGCATGCACTCAGGTCCCTCAACAACAGGTACAAATATGACTCTGTCATTGCACATGTGGGTGTGAATGACCTAAGACATACCTCCCAGGACTACATGAAAAGAGACATGGAGGAGCTCTCGGATTATGTAGCCCAGGTGGGTATGACCCTAGCCCTGAGCAGCAAACTACCATCACCCATAATGATACCACACTACAAGCAAAAAATGATTGATTTCAACAACTGGCTAAGTTTCTGGTGTCATTCTAAGGGGATCCAGTATCTGTCTGCCTGCAATGACATGATTGACAGACCTCAATGCTTTGCCAGAGATGGCCTGCATCTGTCACACCTGGGCTTCTGGATACTGGCTAAGGCTCTTGCCACCCCAATAGTGCCTTTTTTAGGTGGTGTTCCAAAGACCAAATTACCACCGTAACAGCTACAAATGCAATCTGAGGGTCATGCTGCTCAACGTTAAAAGTCTAAATCTCAAAATGCACTCACTTGAAGCACTCCTTAAAATGGAGAACATCAAAATTTATGCTGTAACAGAGACCTGGTTTAAGGCAGCAAAAAGCACCCCTGGACTACCAGACTATACCTCATTCCACACCTTGCAGCCCCAGAACTTGGACCGAAGCTCCAAAGGCGGTGGTGTTTCCATATTCATAAAGGATGCCCACACCTCCAGACTAGTCGCCCAACATAACACATCTGAGATACTTCAGGTGCAGCTAACATTGGGTAAGACAGTGATTCAGGTCGTAGCCTGCTACAGGTCCCCAACCATGTCCCAAGATTCACACTCCACGTTCCTAAGCACCCCGGAAAATATTAGCGTCCAACCTAACACTGTCATACTGGGTGACTTCAACTACCCCTCCATTAACTGGGAAAACTACTCATGTACCAATACACTTGCCCAATGCTTTCTGGAATTCATTAATTCTAATGCCATTGACCAGCTTGTTCGTACCCCCACTAGAGGTGGCAACATCCTTGACCTGGCCATTACTAACATGGGCAACTGTTGCTCTACACCAATAGTCAATTCCTCCCTGCTTAGATCCGACCACAAGCTAATCACCTTGGAAATCCACCCCCCCCCCACACACAAAGGCAACCACCATGAAAAACTTCTCCAAAGCTAACTTTGGGCTTCTAAAAACAGAGGTGGCTAACTTCACAGCACCCATGCAAATGGAGAATAGTTGCATGACCACTGAATCATACACCAATGCACTGTACGAACATGTACACAAATGCATGGATCTCACCATACCCAATAGAACCAAGACACTCTCCTCCAAAAAAAGGAAGCCGATCTGGTGGTCCTCTGCCATAAACAAACTCTACAACAGAAGGAGGAAACTGATGCGGAATAAGGTGAAGTCCCAAGACTGGAAAAATTCCCTTATCAGCCTCAACAAAAGGTTGAGATCTCTCATCAAATCCTCTAAAGCTAGCTATGAAAACAGAATTGCAGCAGATAGTAAAGACAACCATAAGGCCTTCTATAGTTATGTAAAGAATCTTCACGGCAATACCCAGATTTTTTTCTGAGCTGCTGCACAATGGTGCCTCCTATACTGAGCCAACAGATATTGCCAATATACTGGCTGACAGATTCAGTGCCAACCTTATTCCTCCCCCAAAAGGACCAATAACAATACCAGTAGATTGCCAGGCACCCAGTATTACTGTTGCACAGGTTAAAACAGCACTATCCAGGGCCAAGAATACAGCTTCTGTGGGACCTGACAATATCCTAGGCTGTATTCTACATGAACTACAGAGTGAAATGGCACCTCACCTGTGTGCCCTGTTTAATCACAGCCTCACCTCAGGCTTTGTCCCTACCAAATGGCACACTGCCACAGTCATCCCTCTTCACAAGGGAGGAGTGACTACAGACCCCAGGAACTATTGCCCCATTAGCCTAACAAGTCTGATATGCAAAGCTATGGAACGCACCATCATGGACCTAATAAACAAGGATACAGGGAATCTCCAAACTCTGGATCCTACACAGTTTGGTTTTGTGAAGAGTAGATCATGCCTGCTCAACTTGATTGACTTCTTTGAGTCAGTCACCAGAGCTGTGGATGAAGGCAAGGTGGTTTATACAGCCTATCTTGATCTGGCCAAGGTCTTTGATACCATTTCCTACTCAGGAATCATAGAAAAACTCACTAAGCTAGGCATCAACCCCTATATTATTAGGCGGGTTGCAAACTGGCTCACAGATAGAACCCACAGTGTGAAAGTAGCTGACTCTAAGTCAGACTGTCGACCAGTCAAGAGTGGAGTCCCACAGGGTTCGGACCTGGGTCCTCTCCTGTTTGGTATCTACTTCTCTGAAGTTCAGGCCAACACGAAGGGACTCTGGCTGACAAAGTTCACAGACGATTGCAAGTTTGGAGCTATTATTAACTCCCCAAGCGATGTTGACATTCTACAGAAAGGTCTCAATAAGACCAACGACTGGTGCCAGAACCATGACCTTAAGCTAAATGCCAAAAAATGTGTCGTCATCGTCCTTGGGGAAAAAAACAGTTCCCTTGAATTATCACATTGATGGTAGTCCATTGAATACAGAAGGCGTTATAAGAAATCTAGGAACACAGGTTGACAGCAACCTCTCTTTTGACCACCACATTCCCACTGTGGTCAGAAAGTCCTTCTATGTGGCACATCTCATTACTAAGGGTATTGCATCCAGGAAGAAAGAGGTCATTGTCTCCCTGTACTCTTCCTTCATTAGGCCAATCATTGAGTACAATGCCCCATTTGGCATGTACCTGACTAGACACCTGCAACAACTGGAGAGGCCACAAAAGTACCTCACAAAGAGGATCCTAGGCCTTAAACATTTGTCCTATATGGACAAACTCAAAAAACTCCAACTATTCTCTGTCTCATATTGCCTACTTAGAGGTGATCTCTGCTTGACTTACAAAGTCATGTTTGACCCAGCTCTGTTAGAAATGCTACATCTAAATAAATCCCAATCCCTCTGCACCACATGCTCCAGAGACCTCAACCTCATTACCACAATCAACAGAACATGCTGGAGGGACAGGTTCATAACCCAGAGACTGCCCATGCTATGGAATAGACTTCCCATACATGTCAAGCAGAGCACCTCACTGGCCCTCTTCAAGAGGAATCTTGATGAGTGGATGGGAAATAGAGAATTCACCCCAGGCATCACTCCAGTGGCTCTACTCAACAGAGGCACTAGAAACTAAGGTCAAGTGGCACGATGCCAGGGTAATCCTATGGGCTAGGCTTGTAAAGGCTCCAGTCCATTAGCCTAGTACACACCTATGAACCTATGAACCTATGTATGTCATATGTGGGAGTCATGGTAACTGTCCAGGTGGCCTGCATACACATTTTGCATGATACCATGTGTGTTACAGACGACATGGCAGTTAATGGTGTGATAGCCTTTATGGTTAACATACCTTCTTCCATGCCACAAGGTGGGGCTTCTATTTCAATCTGTGTTCAGTCTATGGCCTCCAGCACCTCTAGAAAATGAACTATTTAACTGAAATGCCAGATAATGTTGGCTGTCTTGTCTGTTGTGCTCAGAAACAACATATGCTCCCCCACATCCTGTAGCATGGCATTGAGAAACTGATGGAGCATTCTCAAGGCAAATGCCTAAAATAACCTCTCTGTGTCTTCTGTTGGTCACTGAAAGGCCTCTGTAGCTAATATACATAAAGCCAGATATACCTTTGTATGCACAGGGATGGGTAATCTTTGATTCCCATGGGACCGCAGATGAGGCTGAGACATGTCTATCCATTCCTGTCTGGTGTCCCTATCCACATGGAAACAGTCTACAATATCTGGTGTCATGAAGGCCATGAAATGTTAAGCAAGGCTGGATAACATAACACCTCCTGGGGTAACAACTTAGTGGCAACAATAGCCTGTTGCAAATACAGTTTGTCAATACTGCAATAATTCCTAGCACTTTTTCATGATTCCCATGTATGTACATGAGGATTTTGCCAATGTTATTAACACTAATGTTAGCACATCACATCATGGTCTTTATATATTTCTTAATCACTCCAGCTTCTTGTTTTAACTCATTTGCATCTCATTTTAATACTGTTTTTCGTTATCATCTGCTTATACAACCAGCAGCATATACTGTGCACATCTCTGCTGCTCGGTCTCCACCACTCATGTTCAATGCATCTCTGAATCAGACACATCATATTTGTGGTCACTCATCACACACAATTGCCTAGTGCAATGTGGCAAATGTTTCTGCTAATGTACTGCAACTGCAAAAAGGATTGACTTTACATTCAAATTATGACTACATGCAAATTGCGTGTAGATTGTATTGCTTGTATGGCAACAATTGCTATTTTGTGCCAATACTTTTGTAAGATAAGATGTTTAAAATGCTTGTATGGCAACAGCAACTATCATTTTTTGTGTTAGTTCATTTGTGTATATTTGTAAGATAAAATATTCAACATTTAATTTAATTGTATTGTCTAAATGGTCCTGGCCATCGATGAAAAGGGTCTTTGGAATGGATCACTTTATTTATTTATTTGTGTTTGTTGATTGGGAAAAGTCCAATGGGGCAAAAATCCATTTTCGGTGGAGGCTCGGGGAGAAAAACTCCACATTTAAGTTACACATGATGCACATTTGTAATTGCACGGTAAAACATCTGTACATAAGCTTATTTAGATTATTTTTTTTAAATATTTCTTACATTGACATAGTATTTTAACACAAAAAATGAGAGATATTTACGTATATTGGTTAATTATTAAGTAGAAAAATAAAATATGAAAATAATTTATATATAGCAAGATGGCTCCAGGGAAAATTTCAAACTGGGGTGTTTTTGATGTTAGTAATTTGCAGACAGACAAGTAGTAATGTAGGTTAAAAAATCATGATAAGAGAGATATGAAAGAAGAAATTATGGAAATGAGCAGGAGGATAAATGGACAGAGAAGGAATTGTAGCTAGTGGTGGGGTGTGAAAGAGAGGAAGAATTAAAGTTTAGGAAATTAGTGCAGTATGAGTAGGAGAGTTAAGGTACAAATGATCTGGAAGCAAAGTGACTTTAAGAGTCAGAGAAAAGTAATCTGTGTAAAGCTAGCCAGATGAGCAGGAACTTACTTGACTAACAAACCAAATAAATAAATAAGTAAATGAATGACTGAATGAATAAATGAATGAATGAATGAATGAATGAATGAATGAATAAATAAATATTTAATGCTATTAAGTAAACATGATGGAATTGTAAGAGCAGATGTAATATTAACAGCCTGAAGCATTACAAAAACAGAGAGAACTTAGCATTCAGGAGGTGTTAACTGGCATTATATAAAATAGAAAAAGCACTATAGACATTAGACTGATATTGGATGACCTTGAATGCCAGCATGAGTCAATCTCACATACCTAAAAAGAAACAAGTTTTGCAGTGGGACAGTGCAGGGTGAACAACAAGACACAGATGCAAGACTGCATCCTTGGCCTTAGAAAGACTCATAGATAAAGCATCATTTCTCAAGTGCTGAGTTCATGGCATAGAATATTAGAGCAACAAATATGACCCAGCAAGTCTAGGTTTGCTTAGTGGCCCAGATACTGGGGGAGCTGGCTGGGATGCACAGACATGATGATGCTATGCAGGTTTGCCTCTCTAGGGGGAATGGATGAGGGTAGTATGCTCTGGGGGTACATTTTATGTCACACATCTCTAGTAGAAACTAGGGACCATAAAGTAGTATTTGCTTTTAAGGGGGCTGGGATATGAGGTTATATCACCTTTGAGGGTAGAGCCCACCCCTTAGACCATGCATTGCATACCTAACCTAAAATGAGCTTTCTACAGCACGCAAGGGAAAGTTAAGGTATAATACATAAATACCTTACTGAGCCACAGTATGACAGACCAGCTTGAGCATCATTCCTCTTTTTATAGCAGTGTGAATCCCTTGATAATCTACAGACATCCTCCCTCAAAAACAACCATACCCGTGAATTGTCACATTTGGATATCACCATCAATAAGCTTAAAAAAATTGAGGAAAACAGGAAATATAGATGGACAAGCAAGATAGTTGAAGTCATCAGCAGCTGGGAGAAAAAAGCATACCCCTAAAGTCAACTATTCATTGGGGGTTTTAACTAGATGAAGGTAAATTCCTAAATGCAGAATGATACTAGTCAATACAGCTAATGAGCAGAAACATTTAACTTCAAACTGAAGTAAAACAAATTTAAGTTATTTCAGGTATGTAATTTTGTGTGTTTGTGTTTGTTTGTGTGTGCACACACGCAATTGTGTGCATATGCATGTGAGTGAGCATGTGTGTGTGTGTGTGTGTGTGTGTGTGTGTGTGTGTGTGTGTGTGTGTGTGTGTGTGTGTGTGTGTGTATGTCTGTATGCTGGGGTGGTTATTCTACCTCTGTACAATGCAACATTTGCCCAAAATACTTCTTGTTAACTAAGGAATGATTAAGGAATTTTTGTGGTTTGACTGGGGATCACTTTGACAAAGTTTGAGTACCAGTGATTTAGAAGAGATGCTAGTGTGCAACAATGTGTGCTTTTAAATAGTGGCAGAGAGTGGCAGAGAACACTTATCGCTTATCTCAAATCTGTTCCTGTTGACAGAACCCGAAGGATAAAGACACGTGCCCAATGTTGCAACTGAAGCTGCCTGGATAGCTAATTGTTAAACTGCTCAGCTTCTCTGTTTATAAAGCTGCACACGAGAGGGCAGGCCAGTCAGACCCATGTTCAGGAATGAAGGAAAAGAAGATTATACAAACTCCATAGAAAGCTTCTACCTATGGAAGAAAATGCTTGCACCATCCTTTTCCAAAACTAGATGCATGGGCTTCAGAATAAGACTAACGTTTCTATCCGTTCAAGTTCTGAGCAGTGCTGACCAGCTCTTATCTTTTCCAACAATAGAAAAGACAGATGCCTTTAAGGAAGTAACAATTCTACCAGAGATGAGGACATCTCAGTGCTGTCAGGTCAGAGGGACACTGAATAGGAGCACTGTCTTGTCCTCACCGAGTAATACAGCAAAATGAGATCCATAAAAGGAGAAAATGGGTCCTGCAGCCCTGCCCTAATGCCCCAAGAAAACAAGTAATGTCCCATCACTCAGGTGCCCCCAGAGATCATCATAAATAAAAACAGAATAGTCCCTAAACCTTTTATAAAAAAATCCATAGACTAAAGTTTCTTTCCTAATTGATGTTTATCTGCAAAATGATAATTCCTCTAATGAAAAATAATTGAAAGTGAGATAAAGATGGACTATTCATTTAATAATATATATATTTGTTTGATCTGTTTAAACCTATATATATAACTACATATTTTTTTCCTTAGGCATACTTTGTAGATATTGTATATAGTTATACACATTACTTTCTTTTTCTCTGAAGCTGATTTTATTGAATGCAAAATTATTTAAGTATAAATTTATTGGTACGTTATTCTTGAAAAAATTTTGGCAATTTTCTTAAATAAAAACTTCTAAGAAAAAAATGGGGATCTGATCTTGCAACTTGGAAGAGGCTAGACTCTGTACCAATTAAGCTGCAGAAGAATTATGAAACACTAATTGGAGTGTAAGGCAAGAGTTTAGCATGTCAGAGGAGGATTATGTTTTTTTTCCAAGTTGAAGGGGTGAAGATGTCAAGAAGTCATGTAAATAAAGAAAAGCAGAAAAGAACAGACGATCAAGTCTCAAGAGGGGATGCTTAAAGATAGCCTGCTCAATGTCATTTGAATATCTCATTAGCTGGAAGCTTTGGGATGGGGAGGTTTTTGGAGGATTACAAAGAGGTTATTAAACAACATATGGTGTTATTGTCGAAGGGTGGTGGAATGCATAAAGAAAGAAAGCTTAATCCATTTTCTATGGCCCGAGTCATCCCAGTGGAAGATAGCAGTCCCACTGTACTGAGTAGTGACATAACTCAGTTTAGACCCATTCTGCTCTTAACATAAAAGAGGATCATCATTTTTTTTTAACAGGGGGAACTGTTTAGTTCTTTAGCTGAATAGTTATCATTTAGTTTGAAAAACAAACAAAACTATACCCCCTAAAAAAGTATTGCAGTCCTACTTCTGAATCTAATGCACAGCTTTAGGCACTTTGCATGCTAATGTGACCTAACAGCCTTGCTAATAAAAAAGTATACCAGGTCTATTCTTAGCCTGGGGAACAGACAGACTGTGCATCAGGAGCTGATGTATGTGAGCCATCCATGTGCAAATAATGTTTTTATTTTTTATTCTGTATCAGACATATACATAGAAAGGGGTTATGTGGGGGTGGGATAGATTAATATCTCTATAAAAAACATTGTCTGCTAATATGTTTCTGTGTGTGTGTGTGTGTGTGTGTGTGTGTGTGCGCGCGCGCGCGCACGGGTATACTGGATGAAGTAAGCAAGCATGCCATACTCAAAAAGTGGCTGTTGTTGGGTGGCAGGCTAAAACACTTTCCAGTGACATCTTCATATTCAAATGTAGTATAGTCTGTCAGAAACAAGCTTACTCTTGGGAAGCAGTTTGTGTGCAAAAGGACCAAAGCTGTTGCTTTCTGCTATTTCATAAAAAGGGTGAAGATGTAGCATGTAGTTTGGCTTTGGCTTTCCTAATTATTAGTTTATTATAGCTTCACAAACTGTCTATTGCAATTTTTCTTCCCCCAAAATCTGAAAGCCTGCAAACTTCTATGATATTTATCCTGGGATTCAGAAAAAACAGCTGCAGTTGTGTAAACTGTCTACTGATGGTAGATCAGTTAATGTGAACATGGAAAAAAACTGATTTATAGACAGCTTTAGTCACAATGAGGAAGACCTCCTTATCAGCTAATTTGCATGTTTCTGAATCACTTCTTTGTGCTGCTTATTATAAAAACACTTTCATCAGTTGTGTGTCCTGGCAGCCCATGCATCACCTTGACACAGTCACCATACTTCTCAATTGTCCAGAAGTTTCTAAGACATCCCTGAGGTTGCCAACATATAGTTCTTCTATCCCTTTTTGAATATTAAAGTTTCTGGTAAATTGCTGAGGATAACAGGCAATCACTAATGACAGACATTAGAGTTTCATGCTTCTTACTGTTTAGAAAATCTATGTATGCAAACTCTGTTGTTCTATTAACTTACTAACTTTTTAAGTGAATTACAGTACTATTTAAAAATTATGCATGATTTTGGTCATTTATCCTTCATTATTTTTGGCTTTGTAAAGAATTCTTGAGCAATCAATTTGAGAGATATGATAAGCATCCCCTACTCACTCACCCACCCCCTTTCACTCACAAGCAGAAATTCATGCACATACTCACACAATCATAGACATCCATACACTCACACACACACAACATACACACACACTCGCATGCACACGTACACACACACACACACACACACACACACACACACACACACACACACACACACACACACACACACACACACACATATAGTCATCTGACTCCATTCATACCCCTGCAGACATGAATACACATGCACATACCCATACCCCTTACATCTTTGCTGAACATTGTTGAACTAACCTGCAATGTGTCTTCATCCATTCACTTCAACAAGTGATTGCCATCTTTTGTCTGAGTTACATTTCTCTGCTGACCATGGTAATTTACGCAACTGAGCAATTCTCTGTATTGCACAACAGTGCAAAATGGTTACTGCAGGCAATTTTGAGGAGATCACATGGAGGAATTAGCATTAGCTGCTCTCCTGGATTGCCTCATTAGCATGTTGGCAGTACCCCCTTCTGTGGTGAAGTTTCTGCATGTGTGCTTGTGGAAAATCACTGCAATAGGGTGGTCTCTAAATTAGAAATGCTAACAGGTGGCTCATTGTAGTTCTTACTGCTTGCAACCCTTTCTAAATCCCAGGGTTAGTTCACAAGAAGAAATTGTGTGTTGTCTTTTCTCTTGGAGTTAGCCTACTAACAACCTGTGAACCTGTCAACTTATCAAACTCTTCAGCCACTACTTGAACTCTGGTTCCCCAGTAGGTAGTTATGGCCTTATCCCTCTATATTACAAGAGCTGGCTGTTTCAATTTATTTAAAATTTGAAAACATTTGAGAAGAAAAAGAGTCTATGGGAAAGCAATTCCTGTTCAGTAGTTGTACACCTCAGGGAAAGCAATGACACTCACTAGTTGTAAACCATTCTGGCTGACAGCACATCTCACTCTTGGTTGACAGGCACTGTGCATAACACTACACCTCTGACTGACTGCCAGCAATTTGTTTTAATGTACTCATATCAGTGGTGGATTACAATAGGGGCAATTCAGGTAGCTGTCCAGGGCCCACAGCTCCAGGGTGGTCCATGGCAAAAGGAGAGGGGCACTAGCACACTGTGGGCCATTTTCTATTTTCTTTTCTTTTCTTTTTTGAAAGTAAAGAAATGCTGCATTTCTTTACATAAAAAATAAAATAAATTAGAAAAAAAAAAAACAAAACAGCCTGCCAAAGTTCTTCAGCAAACAACTGGAGTTCCGATATTAGTTAAGGGCAGTGACTGGTTAACTGCACTGACCTTAAGGAGGACAGTACACTTAATCAACCAATTTGCAGATTTTCTGCATCTTGTCTGTTCAGAGAGATGATGAACATTAAACAGTGAAGGGATAATTGCTGGTTGCTGATGAAGCTGTCAGAGTGTAAGGTAAGTATTTTTTTTTCCTCCCACTCAGAAGACAGCCAAATAAAATATTAAATGTGTACTGCTTTATAACTGCCATTGACTTACCTCAAAGTCTTTGGTCTTTTCCTCTGGTACACCCTACTCAACTGTTTCTCCCAGATTTTGTCTCTTATTATTCTTTTTCTGTTCCTTGTAAAATTTGTGATTTTCTACCAACTCATTGAGGATTGCAGTCATAGATAATGACAGATATTTTAGTTTAGTTTGCTCAGTGTATGTGTTGTAAATCATTCTACGTAGGTAAAACTAATTGTAGGTTAAAAGATAGGGCACTTAAGCATTTATCAGCTATATGTATGAATGATATACATAGTGCTTTGTTTCAACATATTCATAAATGTCCTGGACATTATTTTAATTTTATGGTGCTGCAGCCTGCTCAAGCTAATAAAAGGGTGGGAGATCTACTTGGGTACACTGAATATTGTGAAACAACATGGATTATTACCTTGAGAGCTGATAGAGCCCAGGACTTAATGGTGTTGTGCCCTTAAAGCCTGTTCTTAAGAGGCGTAGACCTCATTTTTACTTGTTTAATTAAGTAATATGATTGGTCATTTGTATTTTAAATAGTGCCTTTGTGATATCATGTGGTTGTATGATGAAGGGTTTTCACCTGAAAGCACTAACCATCATTTCTTTTGATTAAAAGGTTTATGTTTTTAGCCTGATGGTCTGTTGAGTTTCTTTCTGACTTATTCTGTGAAACTCTGGACAGTTTATTTATTTATTTTTATTTATTTATTTAAGTTTGATGACCGGGGAAGTCCACTGGGCCAAGAAGAGCCCATTTTCAGTGGAGGCCTGAGGAGAAAAACTCCGCAATAATTGCAAGTTATATTTCACATGTTACACAAAGGACATAGTTCATACAGCTAATTAAATATTTACAGATAAGCTCCATGATATTTGCAATTGGCTTGTCACAATGTTAGAAAAATGAAAAGACATAATTCAATACAGAAATGTCAACATTTACATAAAGTGAATATTTGTGTTATAAATTCAATTGTAGGTTTAACATTTCAAAATATATAGCTACTAGCCATTAGCAGGTTAGGAAAATATTTTGCATGGAGAGGGTAATAGTATATTTGAGATTGGAGAGTATAGTATAATAGATGAATAAAGTTAACCCGGTCACCAAAACAATAAACAACCTTGAAATGAAACAGTATGATGACCCAGAAGGTAAAACAATAAAGCATAGACCGAAGATGCCACAGGAAACACAAGTTTAATCCACAAGCCACAAACAGTTCACATAAACGCCTCCAAATACACAGTAGGTTTTCATTTCTCCTACTTCATCAGATGTGGGCTGTTTCCAAAGCTAACGCCTTTTCTAAAGCACATTATTTCAATTAACAAATCACCTTTGCTGAGCAATCAACTTGTAATTAAAAAAAGTGCTTTTGTGCTTTTAACCTGATGTTAACATTTTATGTTTAACATGATAAAAATTTCAAGATGTGTGCCAATACATTACTAAATCACATAATCTTACTATAAATAACCATTCACTTTTAAAACTGTGTTCAATTTTGGTAAAATGCATGAATGAATTAAAAAATAATAAATAAGTAAAAAATGAAATGAAACTTTCCTTGATGAAAGAAATACTTCTGCAAAAAACAATCCATTTACCACCATCTAGTAGCCAAACAAAGATTTTGCAAGGAGCAACAAAATAACAAACCATTCCCTTTCCCTTAAAACACAACTTACATAGAGTGTGTTTTAAAAATGCCTACTTTAATATATGTTTTGTCTATAAATAAATACACATGTTAAAAATACATAATTAACATATTACCATTTAATGAAAAAACTTATTAAAAACCATGTTATTAAAATTGCATTCAAATGAACATTGCAATAAAAATTACTTAATAAAAAAAGATGTTTAGTAAAAAGTATGTAGAGAGTTTAAAAAGCATTTAGGACACTTTATAAGGTTTGAGCAACTTTCTTGAAATTCCTATTAGACACATATTACAATTTGGCTGATCTTATTTTCAAAAGGGGGGCTATGGAAATATTTTCGTTAAGACAAGGGGCTTTGTTTGCCTCTAGTATTAGTTGCCAATGCAACTCCCTATGTTCTATTCTTTCTTCCCACAGCCCTCCCCTTTTATCTATGTCTACTCTCTCAATAACATGAAATGTAAATTGTGCCTCTGGGCATTCCTTAGTATGCTTATACAGTGCATTTGTTTCCTTTTTTACCTGTATGTCATATATATGCTCGTATATTCTCCTTTTTAGTTTGCTTTCTGTTTTTCCAACATAAAAACCTTGACATGTCTTATACAATGCCAGGTATACCAAGCCTTTAGAATCACAATTATTAAAGTCCCTACTTTCTAGCTTTATGTTTCTACTTTCTATAAAAACTTCTTCTTTGTTTATAACATAGGTACATTGCAAGCAATGACCACATTTAAATGTTCCTTTTTTTGTTCTCCTATTAGGATATCGGGTATCTGTATTACCTTCCAATAGTTTTTTGAGAATATTGGAATTTTTATATACTACCTTTAAATTACTTTTCGAGATGTTGTCCAAATCAGTGAAAGCTATGAATCTATTCCATTCATTTTCAACTATTTCTCTCACTATCCTTGAACTGGCATTGTACTCTAATACCAATGCATTACTGAAATTCTCATCCACCTTTCTTGTATTTACTTCCTTTTCAGTAGCATCTATACCCAATATAGGTTTAAATTTACTCTTCCTACCCTCCATCACCTCTATCTTCATCTTTTCTATTAACCAGTCAGGATAACATCTATTCTTAAACATTTTTCTAAGAACATTCATTTCTTCCATAAAGTCATCATCATTTGAAGTCATCCTACATGACCTAATATACTGGCCTTTTACTATATTTCTTTTATAATACATAGGATGAGCACTCTTATAATGTAGGTAAGAGTTCGAATAGGTCTTTTTCCTATAAACCTTGGACTGAAATGTATTATCTTTTTTATATATTTATTTCTGTGTCCAAGAATTCCAGGGTATCTTCACTCAAGGGATAGGTGAATTCTAAAAAATCTGTACTTGTACTTAAAAAATCAATAAATACTGGTACCTGTTCACTCAGTGCCACCCAAAGAATACAAATGTCATCCAGAAATCTCTTATATTGTATCCAACACCTCTTATATTGTGATTGTAAAACAAATTTCTCTTCCCATTTAGCCAATACCAAGTTCGCATATGTAGGGGTACAGGCTGCCCCCATTGCTACTCCCTTTATCTGGTGAAAGTATTCTCCCTTAAAATAAATAAAATTATACTTTAAAACCAGATCAATCAACTGCATAATTACTATACATTCATTATGACTTAAAGTGTTGTCTTCAAACACTATTTATTCCAGTAATTTTAATCCTTGTTCATGGGGTATGCTTGAAAACATGTCTACTACATCTAGTCAAAAATCTTAGATGCTCTTTCCATAAATCCTGTTTTAAACCTCTTAAAAAATACCAAGAGTCTTTTAATATATTGCACCTTTTTACCCATATTGCCTTCAATTTCCCATCTATAAACTTAGCAAGTGGTAAGGTTTTAGATCCTTCAGCCGAAACTATTGGTCACAAGGGTGCATTCATTTCATCCTTATGTATTTTTGGAATCCCGAACATGGTGGGTATTCTTGGCTACTCCACTTTTAAGTAACCATATGTCTTACTGTCTATTAAACCATCTACCAATAATTCCTCTAGTACCATATCTATATGTCTGTACGCTATATTGATTTCATTTATAGACACGTTGGAATATTTGTCAGGATCCCTCAAAATTTAATTCATTTTCCCCTCATAAGTCATATTGTCCATAAGAACCATTTCGCCACCCTTGTCTGGTTTCATAATTCTTAAATTTTTGTCACTCCTAATTTCTTTTAAGGTCTTACTTTCAAGTGGGTTCAGGTTATTTTTGTATTTTACCTTATTAAAACTATCCCTAACCCCTCTTTCTATTATATTTTCCAAGTTTTTTATCTGGGGATGTAGGGGGGGGGGGTTAAATACACTTCTCCTAGTCATTCTTGTTGGTTCATATTTAATATTCTGACTAAAAATGGTTTGAAAATTAATTTTTCTAGTAAATTCTTTTACATCCATTAATGTTCTGGCAAGATCTCCTTTGTTCCAAGGAATAAATTTGATTAAATTTGATACCAAAATGAAAGACAGGACTCAAATTTTCGAGGGGAAGCAAGAAGGGGGAGGATGAGGTACTGAGTATGGCTAGTAGCAACCACTCCGACTTAGAATTTTCAGACATTGTTCAAGATGAAATTAACCCTTTTAAATTTATTAAGTGTGATTTTTAGTATTTATAATTTTAGTCACATAATTTTAACAAATGAACATTTTAGTTTATTAAGTAAGGGTATCACATTTATTCCTTGGAACAAAGGATATCTTGCCAGAAGATTAATGGATGTAAAAGAATTTACTAGAAAAATTAATTTTCAAACCATTTTTAGCCAGAATATTAAATATGAACCAACAAGAATGACTAGGAGAAGTGTATTTAATCCCCCCTACATCCCCAGATAAAAAACTTGGAAAATATAATAGAAAGAGGGGTTAGGGATAGTTTTAATAAGGTAAAATACAAAAATAACCTGAACCCACTTGAAAGTAAGACCATAAAAGAAATTAGGAGTGACAAAAATTTAAGAATTATGAAACCAGACAAGGGTGGCGGAATGGTTCTTATGAACAATATGACTTATGAGGGGAAAATGAATTAAATTTTGAGGGATCCTGACAAATATTCCAACGTGTCTATAAATGAAATCAATATAGCGTACAGACATATAGATATGGTACTAGAGGAATTATTGGTAGATGGTTTAATAGACAGTAAGACATATGGTTACTTAAAAGTGGAGTAGCCAAGAATACCCACCATGTTCGGGATTTCAAAAATACATAAGGATGAAATGAATCCACCCTTGCAACCAATAGCTTCGGCTGAAAGTTCTAAAACCTTACCACTTGCTAAGTTTATAGATGGGAAATTGAAGGCAATATGGGTAAAAAGGTGCAATATATTAAAAGACTCTTGGGATTTTTAAAGAGGTTTAAAACATGATTTATGGAAAGAGCATCTAAGATTTTTGACTATATATGTAGTAGACTTGTTTTCAAGCATACCCCATGAACAAGGATTAAAATTACTGGAAGAAATAGTGTTTGAAGACAACACTTAAGTCATAATGAATGTACAGTAATTATGCAGTTGATTGATCTGGTTTTAAAGTATAATTTTATTTACTTTAAGGGAGAATACTTTCACCAGATAAAAGGAGTAGCAATGGGGGCAGCCTGTGCCCCTACATATGCGAACTTGGTATTGGCTAAATGGGAAGAGAAATTTGTTTTACAATCACAATATAAGAGGTGTTGGATACAATATAATATAAGAAATTTCTGGATGACATTTGTATACCTTGGGGGGCACCGAGTGAACAGGTACCAGTATTTATTGATTTTTTAAATACAAGTACAGATTTTTTAGAATTCACTTATCCCTTGAGTAAAGATACCCTAGAATTCTTGGACATAGAAATATATAAAAAAGATAATACATTTCAGTCCAAGGTTTATAGGAAAAAGACCTATTCGAACTCTTACCTACATTATAAGAGTGCTCATCCTATTTATTATAAAAGAAATATAGTAAAAGGCCAGTATATTAGGTCATGTAGGATGACTTCAAATGATGATGACTTTATGGAAGAAATGAATGTTTTTAGAAAAATGTTTAAGAATAGAAGTTATCCTGACTGGTTAATAGAAAAGACGGAGATAGAGGTGGTGGAGGGTAGGAAGAGTAAATTTAAACATATATTGGGTATAGATGCTACTGAAAAGGAAGTAAATACAAGAAAGGTGGATGAGAATTTCAGTAATGCATTGGTATTAGAGTACAATGCCAGTTCAAGGATAGTGAGAGAAATAGTTGAAAATGAATGGAATAGCTTCATAGCTTTCATTGATTTGGACAACATCTCGAAAAATAATTTAAAGGTAGTATATAAAAATTCCAATATTCTCAAAAAACTATTGGAAGGTAATACAGATACCCGATATCCTAATAGGAGAACAAAGAAAGGAACATTTAAATGTGGTCATTGTGTGCAATGTACCTATGTTATAAACAAAGAAGAAGTTTTTATAGAAAGTAGAAACATAAAGCTAGAAAGTAGGGACTTTAATAATTGTGAATCTAAAGGCTTGGTATACCTGGCATTGTGTAAGACATGCCAAGGTTTTTATGTTGGAAAAACAGAAAGGAAACTAAAAAGGAGAATATACGAGCATATATATGACATACAGGTAAAAAAGGAAACAAATGCACTGTATAAGCATACTAAGGAATGCCCAGAGGCACAATTTACATTTTATGTTATTGAGAGAGTAGACATAGATAAAAGGGGAGGGCTGTGGGAAGAAAGAATAGAATATAGGGAGTAGTATTGGCAACTAATACTAGAGGCAAACAAAGCCCCTGGTCTTAACGAAAATATTTCCATAGCCCCCTTTTGAAAATAAGATCAGCCAAATTGTAATATGTGTCTAATAGGAATTTCAAGAAAGTTGCTCAAACCTTATAAAGTGTCCTAAATGCTTTTTAAACTCTTTACATACTTTTTACTAAACATCTTTTTTTTAATTAAGTAATTTTTATTACAATGTTCATTTGAATGCAATTTTAATAACATGGTTTTTGATAAGTTTTTTAATTAAATGGTAATATGTTAATTATGTCTTTTTAACATGTGTATTTATTTATAGACAAAACATATATTAAAGTAGGCATTTTTAGAGCACACTCTATGTAGGTTATGTTTTAAGGGAAAGGGAATGGTTTGTTATTTTGTTGTTCCTTGCAAACATCTTTGTTTGGCCACTAGATGGTGGTAAATTGATTGTTTTTTTGAAGAAGTACTTCTTTCATCAAAGGAAAGTTTCATTTCATTTTTTACTTATTTATTATTTTTTAATTCATTGGCCACGGTGGTGGTGCTGCGGTAGCATTGTCGCCTCATAGTAAGACGCTGTCCAGTTCGATTCTCAGCTTGAACGTCTTCCGTGTGGAGACATGCATGAATGGGCGTACCTTCATTGAAGGTTGTGCATCAGGGCTGGTAACTCGGCACGTAAAAATCAACTACCAATCATTAGCGGACCGGAGTTCCACTGTGGCGACCCCTAACCGGGAAAAGCCAAAAGACACAAACAAACATTATTTTTTAATTCATTCATGCATTTTACCAAAATTGAACACAGTTTTAAAAGTGAATGGTTATTTATAATAAGATTATGTGATTTAGTAATGTATTGGCACACATCTTGAAATTTTTATCATGTTAAACATAAAATGTTAACATCAGGTTAAAAGCACAAAAGCACAAAAGCACTTTTTTTATTACAAGTTGATTGCTCAGCAAAGGTGATTTGTTAATTGAAATAATGTGCTTTATAAAAGGTGTTAGCTTTGGAAACAGCCCACATCTGATGAAGTAGGAGAAACAAACATGTACTGTGTATTTGGAGGCATTTATGTGAACTGTTTGTGGCTTGTGGATTAAACTTGTGTTTCCTGTGGCAGCTTCGGTCTATGCTTTATTGTTTTACCTTCTGGGTCATCATACTGTTTCATTTCAAGATAGTATAATAGATATTAGAGAGAAAATTTGTTTTTAGTAGGGGTGGGATTGTTTTGAGTGGGATGAAGTAATAGTAGAGGTAGTTGGATGAGTCAGTGCAAGGTGGAATGAGGGGGGAGGGGTTTAAGTTGGTGTGTGGCAACGGCATTCCCATTTGGCAGAAAGATGAGACAGTAGCTGAGATTTGAAATTTGTATGGTTAGGTAGGTTGCATAGGTGTGTGGCGAGAGAGTTCCACTGTTTAGCTAAGGAGTGGGACAGCAGTAGATGGCCAGGAGGTTGTGCAGGTTTGTGGACCTGAAGGAGATTTTGGTTTATGGATCTGAGTGAGCAGTTGGGAATGTAAGGTTTTAAGGAAGTAGCGAGAGCTGGGCAGTTGGAGGTTTAAAGATGAGCTTGTGGGCAATGGTGAGTTTTAGGTAACTGAGGTAGTTGGGTAGTTCAAGCCAGTTGAGGGTGAGGAGGGAGTAAAAGAGGGCACCGCACATAAGGGAGGGGAGTAGGAAGGTGGGTGCAAGAGTTTGTCGGGTAGAGATGCTTAGGAAGCGGTTGTGCCTGTAGAGGAGACCTAACTTTTGGTGGATTTTCTTGATTGTGGAGTGGATGTGGGTGTCAAATTTTAGTTCTTCATCAATACTGATGCCAAGAAGCTTGGTGTTGGGAACAATTTCAAGGATGGTGTTATTTTGGCTCTGTATGGTGAATGTGGATTTGTCAATGGAGTTTTTGGTATGGGAAAAAAAACATTAGTTTGGTTTTATTTGCATTTAGTGCCAGATGGTTAGACTGCATCCAGGTTTCTCTTTTGGAAAAGACTAGTTGAGTTTTTGCTAGGAGCTCAGAGGGGGAGAAGGCTGAGCAGATGATTGTTGAGTCATCTGCATATTGAATGATAGATGAGTCTGGGATGGATTGGTGAAAGTTGTTAATGAATAGGTTGAAGAGAAGAGGGCCAAGAACAGAACCTTGTGGGACACCTGTGGGTGTGGGAAGGAAGGGGGAGGTTGAAGTTTTCCATTGGACAGCTTGTTAACTACAAAGGAGTGTAAACATTACAAAAATAAATGAAAACACTTAAAATAGGTAATGCTTGTGGCTAGTACAGACCATCCAGACAAAAACCTGTAATAAATAAAATAAAAACACTTTATTTACAATACAAATTAAGCACTTTTGTCCTTTAAAGCAGGACTTCTTTAGAATAACTTAAATCATGTTCCCAGTATGCCATAAATAGGTGAGCATGACAACAACTGGATAATTAGGCATCAATTAAAATGAGAAATTAAGCTAGAAGTGTACCGAACTAAAACCAAAATATGTAAATACAAGTAAAAACAATTTAAAATTCCACAAAGACCACTTTAATAAAACAGCTGAAAGAGTGAAAACATATTATACTAAAAACGGGTACTAAACCAGATCTATAGAAAAGAACTTAAAACCATAATGTTTTCATTTTCAACAAGGGTTGAATAGACCATTCTTCGTTCAACCCTGGTTTCTGAAAGGCATGTAATCTAAGCTGCCACCTCACTTCTTGAACCTCCAATCTAACATTCATTCATTGTGGTTTGTATTTTATTTGCTCCAAAATCACAAATTCAAACTTCTTAGAACTTTTACATACAATCGAATGCTTATATAAAGCATTTTTGTTATTCTTTTTCATTATTACATAATTACATAATTATGTTCATAAACTAATGTTCATAAATGTGTTTCTTGAAACATCTCTCGGTTTTACTTAAATAAAAAGTGGGGCTGCTGAAACACTTAGCTAAATATACTGCATATTTGGATTGACAATTACTACTACAAAATTCTGAGGAAGAGCCCAAGTAATTTTCTAACACCATATTTCTTTTTTCCAAAATGTAGGAACATTGGGCACACCTTCCACATTTGACTATCCCACTTCTGGATGTTTTCTTATGAACCTTCCTATTTTCAAACCATTCTTTCAGATTACACCCTGCTTTGAAACTAAATTTGGGTTCTGGCTCCTATAATTGGAAAATCTCTGGGTTGGCTCATAAAATATTCCAGTTCTTTTTAATAATGTTCATAATTTCTCCTGTTTGGAGACAGTGTTGTATAAAGCCTTTTCATAATTATTCCCACTTGTGTTCTGCTTATCAGAATCTAAACCTATACCTAAAAGGGGTTTGTATCATATACCCCATTGGTATTGGACATAATTCCTAATCTCTCTTACCATGTGGTCAGGGTACCCTCTTTTAATAAACATCTCTTCTACGGTATCTAATTATTTAATCACATCTTCATATAGAGATGTCATTCTAGCTACTCGAATGCACTGACCCTTTATAATGCTCTTTTTTGACTCAAGGGGTGGCATCTGGCATAATCCAAATAAAAATTGCTAAAGGAATGTTTTCGATAGACCTTAGATTTGAACCCATAATTAGTGTTATGTATTATAAGAGTGTCGAAATAATTAATGTCATGTTTGTTAAAATTATAAGTGTATTTTAAAAAGTTAGAGGTGTTGTTCAGGTATTCAAGAAATTTCATTATTTCAACCTCCATAACACTCCATAGAATAAATATGTTGTTCAAGAATCTAACGTATAATTTTATATTACCAAAAAATTCCAAATTAAAAACAGCATTAGTTTCTCAAACTACCAATACCAAATTGGTGTATATGAGAGCACAAGAGACCTCCATAGCCACCCCCTTATTTTGTTTGAAAATCTCACCTTTGAAATATATGTAATTGTAATCTAAAACCATGGACATAAATTCTACCATAAATTAACCCTATCATTTAAAAGGGCTGTATACTTGGTGACACTATTATAGAAGGATTCAAATCCTTCTTCTTTAGGAATTATTGTGAATAAATCCATAACATCAATAGTTAAAAATATCAGATATATATCAGACAGTTGAAAGGTGTGCTTGATTATCTTTTGGCTATGTTCCAGATTATTAGGCTAAAAGGTTGAGAGCTACGTTGGACTTTTTTAGGGTGGGAGTTGTGTGTATTCCTCTCATCTGTTCCTTATTTGCAGAATGTCCATGATCTTTAACTCATATTTCTGGTCTGTTCCTCATAACGTTTGTGGTATTCTAGGAACTGTTAGGTATTGTAGGCAGTAAATAATGATAGACATTTGACTTTCTTCAGATAATACATGATAATGCAAAGCCTGTTATTCTAGCAGCTTTCTAAGTATATAAGAGCAATATTTAAAATGTTCTTTGATTTTGGGTTATTGTCCCACATTATCTGTCCCTGAGTTTGTACCTTTGCCCCCCATTATTTGGGCTTTGTTACTGATTATTTTGCTAAAAAAACGAGAGCTATGGCTGTGTGTGTTTGACAAAGACATTTGAAATACTTTGAGCAGCCATTATTTTATTTTGCTTTATTTTATTACAGTCAGATATCTGAAATGTGCACAGACAGTCTGGGACTGTCTGCAGATGAAAATGACTGGCTGCTGTTATTTAGTCATTATTCTGGCTTTGCAGTGCTAATGCAATTTTTATGAAGCCATTTGGAATTCTTTATTGTGACTGATTGAAATTAAGCTGAAATACAGTTATTGTGTGCCTGTTATTTCTCATCACAGTCAGTCATCTAAAGTGTACACAGTCAGTAGAATGGCTATAACTACTGGTTGATGTGGGGGCTATATGTGGCTGAAAGCATCTTACTCTCTCTTATTATGTGTCCATTTTAAACAAATATTCATCTGGGTTTGCATGATTATTGTGCATTTGTGTGAAGTTAATTTGTAGTACTTTGTTGTGGCACGCTCTCTGCTTTGTATTTCTGTGAAACAAGCTTGAAACATATTACTGCAAGCATTATTTTTATCAGAATCAGATGTCTGATGCACTTTGTTAGCAAAGTGGCTATAACCACTGGGTGCGTGAGGGGGGACTGACTTTTCTATAGATGAAAGTAAGTTACCCTCTTGTCATCTTCTCATTGTAAATAATATTTTTTGATTATACAGGAATGGGGTGCATTTGTAGTACGTAAACTGGAATACTTTACTACGACAGCTATATATTTGTGTGAAAGAAACTTGAAATACATGAATATGGGTCATTATTTTTATCTCAATCAAATATCTGAAGTGTAACTAGTTAAAGTGGCTATAACTGCTAAGTAGAGGTGGGGAGCCATCAGTGGATGAAAATAACTTTTATTCTTATATGCTGGTTTTAAACAGTCATCAATCTGGAACTGCAAAACTAGAATACATTTTTGTGAGGTAAATTTATATACAGCGGTTACTATGTGTTTGTGTGAAACCTGAAATGTGTTACTATAGGGTACCAATGCTTTGAATACTCTATGGGTCCCAAGGTATTCCTATTTACCACTGACTTGTATCACACAGCGTGACAGCAGGATTTTACTAACCAGACATGTTTTCCATGCTTGTTAGGATATTCGAGAATATAATAATCCTACCATATCTTGTTGTACCTCCAAGAGTGATTAGCTTCTTAGATTGCTTACTCCGATGTGAACAATGACCATGTCATAACTACCTTTAATCCTCTTTAACTTAGTTGCAGTGACCCTAAACTGCGATAGAGTATTTGCAATGCCTAGTGAGGAATGCTCCTGTTTTGAGCAAAATAAAGTCACTAGTCAATAGGTTTTTTGGGGGTGTTGCTAGGCCATAATATATGATGCATGGACTTTTTGACTGTGTTTCCACATCAAATTTGCTATTATGGACCACTGCCATGATTGTGTGTCTACGATGTACTGTAGGCAATGAGATGTCTAAATAATGTGTTAGTGTGCAAAATTCTGCTTTTGTTGAACATATAGCTTCTTAAGGTGAAAGTGAGACATTTGCGGATGTGATTTAAAAAAAAAAAAAAAAAAAAAAAAATATATATATATATATATATATATATATATATATATATATGATCTGTCAATATGTTCGAAGTTTCACTACTTTGAACCCCACTTCACCGAGTCCACTTATTCAAAGTAGTGAAACTTCAAACATTGACTTTGGCAGTCACACTACAGCACGGAATGGGAATATTCCCTTTTCCCCACTGTAGTGCAATCTTGGAGTTGGTATACTTAAGTAGGGGGGGTGTGGGGCGGCAGAGCCCTCCACATGGGGGGGTGCAGAGGGGCTTGCCCCCCTGCAAAAACATGTTTTAGTGGGGTTTTTTTTGGGGATAGCCCCGGGAACTAGACTTCAACGAAAGTGCATTTTCATTTAAGTGGACTTTCGCTGAAGTGTAGGGTCTACTGCTCTATTTCGAAGAAGTGCATTTTCAATGTAGAGCAGCAGACCCATATGTATATTAGGTTGCTTCTGTGTATGTATGTGTGTGTGTGTGTGTGTGTGTGTGTGTGTGTGTGTGTGTGTGTGTGTGTGTGTGCATGCAGGCATGCTTGCATATATGTGTATGTGTGTGTGTGTGTGTGTGTGTGTGTGTCTGTGGGCAGGTGTGTGAAGGAGATGTCTGTATATGCTCACAGGGTGGGGCTGTTTAACCTCAATGTTCTAGACATACCTATATCTCACAAAGGGAGAAATTATAAATGCTACCTGAAATAAGTAAATGATAATGTGATTACCCAGCCACAGGACATAGTGAGGTCATTTGCAGAAAAAAAAATTGTCAGTAAGCAAAACATATCTCCGATCTGAAGACAAGGGGAGGCATCCCTTATATAACTACAGATATATTAACTGCTACAGCAGATGTAATTAAAAACTCAAGTTCATGGGGCCAGACAGCATAACTGGTGGCTTCCTATGCAGAATTAAGGAAATCCCAACTGGCTAAAATAATGGTACCATGTGGGCACCATCCTGAACTATGGTGAGAGGCTGTAGTGATAAAGATCCATGAAGAGGGGGACCCATCTGAACCAAACAATTTAAATTCTAGTAACTTGTCCTTTATGGATGTAAAATAATGAAATTATACATAAAGGAGCTTATTCATTATTTTTGCTGTGGACCTGCTTTTGTTTGATATGCAACAGTGTAGGGTTTTGATGGAAGATGTTGCCTTTTGAGTCTTGTGGCATTCTCTGAGGATGGAAAAGCACCTCTTGATGAAACGCTGACAGTGTGTACTACTTATTTTTGATCTTGTTAAGATGTTTAGCACTGTCCTACATAAAGAAATAATTCACAAAGTAAAAATATTACATCAGTCCATAGATAATTCAGTGGACAAAACATTGGTTAAACAAAAGGACCTAATAAATTTGAGTAGGGTACTTGTTTTTCATAATAAGGGGTTCTGTGACATCCTCTAGGCTCTATAGTGGGGAAACTTTTTTATGGATTATTCTACTTATAGTAGGAAATATGCTTATATAACAAAATATGCTACTTAGTATAAAATGGATAACATAATATGCTCAATTAGAAACCAAAGTTATCCATGGTGATCTAAAAAAATGGTTCCATGGCATAAGATGGAAAAAGCCCTGACTGCACCCAAGATAACCTGACTTCAACTAACAACTCAGATTCTGGAATAGCCAAATGAGGGAGGGTAGGATTTAGTAGCTGATGTTGATTCACCAATCATGGGGTAAAGTGTGTGTGTGTGTGTGTGTGTGTGTGTGTGTGTGTGTGTGTGTGTGTGTGTGTGTGCGTATAATTTTATATATATATATATATATATATATATATATATATATATATATATATATATACATACTTTGTGGGATGGTATAGAAGGGCATCCCACTATGATGATAGTGATAATGTGAGCCACCAGCAGGAAGGTAAGGGAGGTAATTGAAATAGCCCCAATGGCTGCCCAAATGCAGCCTCTGCCATGGTTTCTCACATTACAGGGAGAAAATGGGCTGGGAGTGGTTCTTCTTCTATGACATAAGGATAGACCAAGAGTTTACAGGTAGGGCTGGTGGCCAGCAGGCAGTAGGGACCCAAAAAGGGATATAAAAAATATGTACTGATGTAGTACTAATGACCACAGTTTAATATCAACAAATATAGCATTACAATGTAGCAGGAAGGACAAATTATGATTACAAGATAAATGGCCAAATCACAAAGAATACCAGTATTCTAGAGCTAGGGACAGTGACAGACAAAGAAAATTAAACTATGTATCTTCAAAGTCCAAGAAAAAGCATATTCTGTAGCTGTCCTAATTCTAAAGAGCATATCTAATCACTCCCAGGAGATTGCTGCAACACTTTTTTATGTCACTAGTATTGAATACAGTGTTGCAGTTTGTAGTCTTTTTATACAAGTGCTGAAAAACTTGAATTATTCAGAAAGGTTTCAGAAACTGTCATTATATCTTGTTTTCCATAGGTCATTTAGTGGTTACCTTGTTCTGTTCTGTAACACTAATGTCTGATCTGGTTCTATATGAGAATTTAGACATGGAGTTTACAGATCGGGGCACTAACATTGGATCACAGAACTGAATAAAGAAAATATATAAATAATAGAAAAATATGCGACAGATGCATTATATAGTGCTCCCAGAGTTATTGAATATGCTTCCCCTTACAGTCAGTGTAAGTCAGTCAACATCATTCAGGAACAATATTGATAACTATTGGACTGCGGTGGTGGTGCTGTGGTAGCGTTGCGGTAGCATTGTCGCCTCACAGTAAGACGTTGTCCTGTTCGATTCTCAGCTAGAGCGTCTTCTGTGTCGAGACATGCGTGAATGGGCATACCTTCGTTGAAGGTTGTGCATCAGAGCTGGCAACTCGTCACGTAAAAATCTACTGCCAATCATTAGCGGACTGGAGTTCCGCTGTGGCGACCCCTAACCAGGAAAAGCCGAAAGACACAACATTGACCTATACATCAGAAGTAGAAAATACTGAAGTTGGGTTATAGCAGTTAAGTCTCTTTGATCAATTGCTTGTTTTCAAAAAGCAATCCAATATTTTTAAATGTCAATATCTGCTTCATCAAACAGGTGTATTTAATAGATGGAGAATATGATGCTGTGCATATAAGAATTTTCTTCTTTTCCTCACTTCTGCATGATCTCAGAGTTGGGATATTTAGATATGTGGGTCTAGGGGTTAAATAGGAGCTTGCACTTTCAAAAACATTGTTTTTTGTTATTTTTGTTTTTGGTGTGCTTTGGCTTACTACATGTTATAAAATCATTGCGCATGTTGTTGATCAGTGTGGGAGTAAGTGGTGTAAGGATATTTTTTCTTTTACCCACTATTGTGCAATCTTGGAATTAGTATATTTAGAGATGTAGGGATATAGAAGAATATTGTTTTTATTTTGTTGTTCTTTTCATGGCTCAGGACTTAGTTGTTTAAGTGTGATAAACTGGGTGTTAACTCAATTTTTTTTTAAACTAATACCATAGATGTGTGTGTGTGTGTGTGTGTGTGTGTGTGTGTGTGTGTGTGTGTGTGTGTGTGTGTGTGTGTATGTATATATATATATATATATATATATATATATATATATATATATATATATATATATAAAATGAATAGCCTGTTTCAAAAAGTGCAAATGTAGCAACTTTGTTACAACTAGATAAAGAACAAAAAACATGCAAACACTGCAATGGGAAAAGTGTATCCTTCTTTATCATAAACTCCTTGCTGCAAAACATGTGTGTAACACTTTCATCTAAATGACAGCATTCATCAGACACAGATTTCTCTATTTTCTTTTCTTTCCTTCTTTCTTTCCTCTATTTGTTTACTGGGATAGTCTGAGCAAAATGTTTCATTTTCAGCATAGTCCTAGAGAGAATGGGTCTACATACAAATATCATAATACACCGAGAATAATTCAAGACACTCATATTAAATTCTAGTAAAAAAAGTGAATATCTAATATAGAAAATTGTCAAAAAAAGAGCAGAAAAAAGTAATAAGATTTACATTGTTCAGAAAGTATTTACCACATTAAATATAATACAAAGCATTTAGCTGAGTTGCACTTGCAGATTAAGCAAGGGGGCAAGGGGTGGGAGTATATATATATATATATATATATATATATATATATATATATATATATATATATATATATATATATATATACACACACACACACACACACACACACACACACACACACACACACACACACACACACACACACACACACACACCACACATATAAAATTAGTAGAACTGTTCTGAGAAAGAGTCAGAACATACAGAATGTACAGTTGTGGAGTTGGAGGTTGGAAGAGTATAGGTAAGGATGTGATTGAATTTGGAAAAAGGAGACTGAAGAAAGAGAGTGGAGGGGAAAGATAGGGATAGTGATAAGGGATAAGGTAATAAGGTGCTATGGAATTTTGAAGAGTTATATTTGTCTTTATTATATAGAGAAGAGTAAGTATTACAGTTTACAGGGAAAGATCACAGTGTTTCACTTTATACAGTGACAATAACTGTTGCTTGCTAGGTATTGCTTAAATTTTATTTAAAATTTAAGGAGGTTTTTTTGAAGATTTCTTTTAAGTTTTTGTTGCATTAAAATGAAATTATGTATGATAATGTCTGGATCTTAGAAGAAAGGGCTCACAGGGGCCAGGATTCATAAACAAATAGTGTAGTAAATAACATGAAATTGTATGATTAGCATAGTGCCAGATGAGGCCTTTCTAGAGATCCAGGTAGCATGGTTGCACTACCCAGGGAAATAATGAGGTCAATATCATATGTAAATGACTGTATAATGACATGGAAGTGAACAATATTACAAGTTAGGAGCTGTGGGTACTTGCACAGTATTGGCCCCAGGGGACATAGCTGCTGTATATCTTGTTGTGCTATGTGAATAAGGCTGTGAAAGGTATCATGGGACCTCAGGTAGAAAAGACACAGACCTTGAATAACCTCATCCAAAGGAGTGTTCTCTCTGAGGAAGAGCAGTATCACCAGCACCACTGGCAAGGATGATGTTGAACTGTATGACTGTGACTGCTTGTCCATGACAGTTATATGACAACCATGTAGGATACGTATGCTTTGGTAGCCACACTGTGTTGCACTAGTCTCACCACTGGTAGGTGGTGCTGTGGAAGTGACTGTACATAACCTCAGTATACCTGCACTGTGAGATAGACACTCTTTGGAAGTAGAGGAGTGGTGACCACAGGAACAGCATTGGTCCTGGCACATGGAGATAGATGGTACCACAGGATTAGTAAAGGCTCCCAGATGTGTATTCAACACACTGATCAGGTGATTCCAGAGTTGCACCCCCCCCCCCATATGTAATCACACAAATAGTACAATACTCTAGTGTTGGCATCTGTCTGTGCCTGGATCACTGTCCTGCACATCCATTGAGCAATACCCAATGCATCACCCAGTTTGACTAAACAGTGGGAGCCATGACACTGATGGCCCTGATTTACCACACCTTCTACTGCTTCCCTCCACTCTGTGGTAGAACTACTGCTCACTGGTGGTGCATGAGCAGGGGTTAAGGGTGCAGGCTGTGCAGGGCTGAGGAGCATGATATGTCCTACACCCACTGGAGAGTTGGGAACAGATTTGTGTCACTGGATCTAGGTGGTAGTGTACCTTCCACAATTACTATTGCTGACAGTGACATTGTGCCCACAGACTATGCCACAGTTAGGCTGCCATCAGTGTCAGGCTTTGATGCAGCACTGACAACAGGCATGACCTGTTCCATAGTGGAAGATCTCATAAATGTAGCACATGTAAAAACAGTCAGATAAATACCCACATATAAAACTACTATTATATGATATTCCCACTTTTCAGTGCTTCAACAGCTTTAAAGGTAATAGTGTATGTACATGCATATTTTGCTGAATACTGTTGTTTCTGCATCCAGACATGTTCTTCATAGGATCATAGGGGGTTACTAGGCTAATTGCCCTTGAGCTTTTTTGAGTCTACCTTTTCATGTCCCACTTTTCCCAGTTCTCAATACCCAAGGACTAGAATGGCTTTGGCATATGACTATGTCTTAGGACATCTACAAGCTGCCCTTGTCCATAACAGACACAAACTGTCAACAAGCCAGGGGTGAATTTGTGATTTCCCATCTATTGGTCCAAACTATGTTTGAATAGGCATAGGGAAGAGCTCTGCTTCACGGGAATGGGGAGTTTGTTCCAGACAAGGGGTAATCTCTATGACACATACATTTCTCTCCATCATGTTTTGTTTATGTCACAGAAGAGGTTTAGATCCTTAGATCAGGTAATTCTAGTGCTATTTGTTTTGTGAATTTGTAGCAGATCCATTAGGGCTGGATTGGAGAATGCCTTGTAGGTTAGGCATGGACTGCCCCTTAGTAGTCTGTAGAAAACTGAGTAAAGGGACAAGGCTTTGAGGTGGTCTGAACAGGACATACTATTTACACCCTGTATTCTTTTAGTGAGTAACCTCTATGGTCACTCCAGCTATTCCAAATACCGGTCAGGTATATGGTGAAGGATGTATTATACTCAATTATTGATCCAATGGCGGCTGAGTATAGTGGGACTATGATCTCCTTAGATCTGGATGACATCCTCCTACTTATAAGTTGTGACATGTTGAAGGATTTTCTCACCACCATAGACTCATGGTGACCAAAGTTCAGGTTACTTTCAACCTGAGTTCCCAAGCACCTTACCACTGGGTCTACTCATAAGTGAAATGCTATCAATGTTGTAATTTGCAAGGGTGGTCGAATTCCTGAAGGGTATAATTATGCATTTTTTTTTCATTGAGTTTTAGGCCATGGCTGTGGCACCGGTTATTTGTCTGTGTCATATCCTCCTAGAGGACATCTACATTTTTGGGGAAATCAGTGATTGCACCCAGCTTGCAGCTGTCAGCAAATTTGGTTAGCCAAACATTTGCCTTGACTTCAGAGAAGAATATTCTGAACAGTAGAGGCACCAGTATAGAGCCCTGTAGATCACCACTATTAAAAGGCCTCTTGGTGGAGGTGGATTCCCCCATCCTAATTTCATGTGCCCTATCCATTAGCTATTTGGTATCCATTAAGTAACATAGAGATTTATGCTTAAATTTGTGAGTTTGTCGATAATACTCAAGTGAGGTATTGTGTCAAATTCCTTTGCCACATTGAGGTAGGCAGTATGCACCATTTGCCCTCATCCATGGCTCTGGTGACCTTCTTGAAGAAGTCCACCAGGTTTAGTAGGCATGACCTGCCCTTGATGAAACTGAACCCTGAAGGGTCTAGTGTTTCA
Source organism: Protopterus annectens (assembly GCF_019279795.1). Taxonomy (NCBI): domain Eukaryota; kingdom Metazoa; phylum Chordata; order Ceratodontiformes; family Protopteridae; genus Protopterus; species Protopterus annectens. The sequence goes on from NC_056745.1 coordinate 1,205,063,065, forward strand.
AGATTTCCTATGTCTTTATCAGATCTACAATAATTCATTCAATGGCCTTACATATAAGACTAGTCAAACGTATAGGTCTGTAGTCCCTTGCATCTGTTGATAGGTCCCCCATTGTGCAGAGGGATGATTGTTTCAGTCCTCCATTCCCAAGGGACAAAACCTGTCTGGAGGCTGTGTTTGAATAGAGATTCTAGTGAGCCTAACAGGTCATGTTCCAAGCTGTTTAGAAGGAATCTTGAGATATTATCAGGACCCATCAATGCAGTGTTTTTAGCTTTGAAGCGTGCAATGAGTACCTTTTTTTAAATGTAGTTGGAGGAGAATGGGAGAGGGTATTTCCTGGGAGGTAACAGTGGGTGATAGGGAGTGAAACTGGAGCAAATTTATCGACCATAAAATTTGCTATATTTTCTGGTTCATTTTAAGGGAGTTGCATTTACTATTAGTTCAGCACACTGTTGGGTGTTCCCCTTATGGTTGTGTACATAACTTAAAAATTCTTTATGGTTATCCTCAGCCTAGTAGGCTATTTATGCCTCAAAGTTGCCTTTGGTGGACTAGATTAGTCCCGTGAGTTGCTTGTTGAGACTGATTATGGAGTTTCTTACCTGTTGGGCATAGCCCTTCCTATTTTTGGACTGGATTTTCTTTGTTTTGTTTTACAATCTATTTATTCTAGGGGTTTACCAAGGGGGGGTTTGTTTTTGGAATTTTTCCTAAGTTTTATTTCACTTTTGCTTTGCTGTTATTTACATGCTTGTATAGGTTTCCACAAAATCTTCCACATATGCCACAGTGTTCTCTGAGTTTGGGGAGGGGGGTGTCATGGAGTTTAGCTATACCAGCACTTACTAGGAGGTTGTTAGCCTTGGAAAAGCTCTTAAAGGCTCTGTGGTTTGCTGGGAGTTTGGGCTTTATATTTATTTTGGGGTGACTGCTTTGTGATCTGATCTGACCGGTGAGGACATTATGCTAGGATGGTGCAATATTTCCTATATTTGGAGTACCATCTCCTAATGGGTATGCAGACTAGCTGATCATGGCTTTTGGCATTGACAAAATCAAGGAATCTTTGAGTCTACATGTTAGTGGTTGTATATGTATCCTAGTTTATGGAAGGATAGTTGAAATCACCCATGAATATGGTGTTGGGCTGAATGGTGAGTGACTCCATTACATCAAGTACATGGTATAGTTATCATGGGTCATAGATGGGGATCTGACTTTACCTATGGTTAGTTGGCCATGGCTCAAGCATGTTATATTGTTTGACAGTTTTTAAGGTGTGCTTACTTTTATATAGATTCATGCATCTCAACCTCTTGTCCCTTCTTATGCAGTAGCTGGTCTAAATATGTGGAAGGTATTATAGCCTTGCACTGCCAGGGTGCCTTTCATGGCTTTAAACCATATCTCAGTAACTGCACAGATATCAAAACTCTCAAGGGTGAAGAGCAATTCCAGCTAGCGGAGCTTCTTGTTGAGACTTGTATCATCAAGCAATAACACCTTTAGTTTATCTTGAGTAGAATTTATTTTGTTGGGAGGTTTATCAGGTTGACATTGCTAAAAAAGACATTGTATGGATGGATAATGATTTGTCCAATATCTGATAGTGTAGAGTGGGGCCAGGTACAGACCATCCCTGGCAAAGCAGTGTGGTCTGTCAATCATGTCCTTCCAAACTGTCAAATATTGGACACCCTTAGAATGACACCAGTAACCAAGCCAGCTGTCAAGTCAATCATCTTCTGTTTATATTGTGGTATCATCCTTGGAGAAGGTAGAATGCTGCTTTTTGCTAAGCTCATAACTGCCTGAGACACATAATCTGAATGCTGTATCACATCTGTCTTCATAGAGTCCAGGGAGGTACATCTCAAGTCATTAATGCCCACATGGACTATGACAGAGTCATAATGGTACTTGTGGTTCAATGTCCTGAGTGTGTATGTGATCTAGAGGATCCTTGTCCCGATTGTCAACTGACCGTGACTGTCTTCTTGCTCAACATGGTGAGTGAGGCATCAGTGTGTCTCACAATAGAGTCTCCAATGACCAATATTTATTTATTTTATTTTATTATTGGGCTATGTGGTAGTTTGCCTTAAAGGCTTAGAGGCTGAGAAATTGTGAGATGTGGTTGCATGTGTCCAGGGGAGTGTTGCCTTTGCGGAGTGTTTGGGAGGTTGCTGAGAAGAGTGACTGGGAGGCCACTGAGGTTTGGATAGATTGCATTTAGAAGCCTCAACACATGTGAGTTTATGTGTCTGATCCATAAAAGTGTAATGTGTCTGTTATTGGCAATGTGTGTGTGTGTGTGTGTGTGTGTGTGTGTGTGTGTGTGTGTGTGTGTGTGTGTGTGTGTGTGTGTGCGTGTGCATGTGAGCGTGTGTGTTTTCTGTTGCCTTTTTCATCACCTGGTGAGATGGTGGAACATTGACTGATATTTCAGATAAAGCATGAACACCTCTTTAGGTATCATGGTATATAGATGGAACTGGCATTACACCTGCATGTCTCTTAGGCACCTGCTTCACTGTTCATGTTTGCAATACTGCTAATTAGCTTCACCACTGTTAAAGCTTTGCTTTATGTGCCATACACTGTAATTACAAATGGAACTGTGCTACTGTCCTTCCTACTGTCAAATATTCCCAACAATGTCATGGTAATGCGGATTGGACTTACAGTGAGTGTGCCATCACCATCACGGGTGTTGTCCACTTTGATACATGTGCAGTTGACCTCTTCAATGCTTCATCCCTATCTGTCAAGCATGCTGCAAATATACTAACCCATTGTTAGCCTGCCATGGATTACTGTTACATTGGCCATTCCATTGCAGATACCTGTGTCAGTTATGTCTGACGTTATGAGTATGCATATGTCTGGATCTTAGGTAACACTCCACTGTGGCTTACATATGTCAGGGTGTGATATTACCATGGGGCTTAGATGTCCCATGTGTATTCCTATTGGTATTTTGAGGCAGGGTATATGTGGCAAGGTACCAATCAGTGCCGCACATCTTGACATTTATCAGCTGGTGACTGTCACTTGCTAATGATCTTCTCTTGTGTTTTTCACTTGTTCATGAGTTGTTTCTGTTAGCTTTAATGGCTAATGCATACACACTGGCTGCCACTCATGTATTGTGCCACAGTCCTATGCATGGGTGGCTGGTTAATTCCCACCTAATCTTGTCCCATGTAGTACATATAGTTCTGTAGTACATTTGTATCTGGTCTGCATATTATTTGTGTTTTGTCATTGCATAGCTAAATGCATTTTACTCTTCCAGAGCCTGTACTGCAAATCAGTGTAGTATAATATACTGATAATTGCTTTTGCTTTTATTTTTTCTCTTTCTCACTCTTATCATCTGAAGTTTAATATTCATCCTTTTTTATGCTTCTCTCCATTTATGTCCATATTTTATGCAGTGTGGGCCACAGAGATGGAAGAGGTGAAGAAGCAGCCACCATGGCATTCAGTTTGCTTTACATCACCTGCTGTCTGTAATGCTGACAGATACTGGTGGCTAGTATCTGCAGTGAGTGACATCTGTACCTCATGTGTTTGGGGCCCTTTGGCTGTGTGCTGGGTGGGACAGGCCTGGATGGCTCCTTGTCACAGTCACCCTCTTCCACACATCTATGTACGTCTACCTTTGGCTTATTATAGTGTGTTGTCCTGACATATATGTCTGTATTCATTTCCACTGTGTGTGCAAGGCATGAGTGGTGCATACTGATGAGTGTCTGCACTAACAACTGCAACTTCCAGATATGTCTGGTCCACTGGTATTTGCAGACATGGCCTTTATGTGTTTAAGTGTGTGAGCTTGCCCAGTATGAACTTTCGGTATGTTGTTGCCTGACATTGCCTTCGTTTCTCTGTGTGTGAGCATGCCCAGTATGGCCATCTGTACTGAATGTGTGGATCATGTCCAGGTAGTTTGTGCTGCAGTGCTGACCTTTGTGTTGTACACTGACAGGTAGCATGCTGTCTCTGCAAGGTATCCATTGATCATTTGGCTTTGACTGTTACTACATTTCTGCATAGCGGGGGGGGGGCACAACTGACTGTTCCTACATTTCTACACAGGAGTGGGGGGGCACACTTGACTGTTATTACATTACTATGTAGGATGGGAGGGCACACCTGACTATTTCTACATTTCTACACAGGATTGGGAGGGCACACCAGACTGTTATTACTTTACTATGTAGGATGGGGGGGGGGCACACCTGACTATTTCTACATTTTTACACAGGATTGGGGGGGGCACACCTGACCATTATTACTATGTAGGATGGGGGGCACACCTGACTATTTCTAAATTTCTACACAGGATTGGGGGGCACACCTGACTGTTATTACATTACTATGTAGGATGGGGGGGGGCACATGTGGCACTTGTACACTTTTGCTATGATTGTACTGGTATGTCAGGTACTCCATTTCATTCTGTATTGCTAACTACCATGCTGACTAGAGGCATACCAGTGTACTACAGATTGTGGCTTTGGTTGCCCTACATATCATTGTCTGACTTCCTACCCTTCAGAACTAACATCCCACTGCCTGCCCTGCTGTGGTCTGTCTGTGTAGGCCTGGGTGGAGGTTAACCATGGCCGTCATTCAGGGGCCATGGCACAGGCTGTTTGGGTTTGTCTACACCTGTCCTGCTGGCTGAGACTTTTGTTGGGTATGTGAACATTTCTGACTGGTATGTGTGGGTCATATGGACACATGTCACTCAGCACATTTCCTAGAGTGGGTTTTGTCACCCTGTGTAGTACCAGCTACTATGGTGACTCCAGTATGTGTTACAGATGTCATGGTGCCACTATGGATGTCTACTGCCTGCTGCCATAACATTCAGCCACCCAGTTCCCTTGCATGCTCACATCCATACCATGGCTACTGGTAATGACACATTCTACTCCATTTGGCAATTGGTAGGTTGATTGACTTACCTTGAGGGTGTGCCAGACTTGCGGATGGTGCTGGGGGGCTGCCTATGTCGGATGCACATAGTACACTCCCTACACATAGTTGAGCACAGGTAGTGTCATGTTGGCATCCCTTTTACTGCATGTGCGAGTCAGAGAGAGGTGTCATTCCCTGGGTCCCTACTGTGTCAGTGCATGTGCTATGTGTTGCCTCTTTGCCAACGCCGGGGCATACTGGGCAGGCCTCCTTCTGCCTACTGGGGCAGGCTCAGGTTGTTCCTCCTCTGGGTCACTTTGTACCTGTGCATGTCTTGGCATTGGTGGAGGGCTGTGTGGCCCTGCCCCGTGCTGTTCCTGCTGTAGCTGTTTCCACAGGATCACATTGTGTAGCATAGCACATACCATAACAGTTTGGGTACATGTAGCTGGTGAATACTGCAAGGCTCCACCAGATGTGTCCAGACACCAGAACCATGACCTGAGCATCCCAAACACATGCTCTATTATATGTATGGCCTGTGCGTGTGCCTCATTATGGCTTGTTGTTGAGGTGTGTGTGCATTTCTGATGGGTGTCATCAGCCACAGCTCCAGTGTGTACCCAGCATCCCCCACTAGGTGACCATAGGGGATGTCCCCCTTGGCAAATCTTTGGTACAGCTGCATCCCATATGTGGGAATTGTCATAGCTTCCAGGGCAGCCATCACACACATTCATTATAATGCCCTGGGCATCACAGACGACCTGGCAGTTGATGGAGGGGATGCCCCTGTGGTTGATGTAGGCCTTACCCTGATCACCGGGTGGTGGTTTGATGCATATGTGCATGCAGTCTATAGCACCCACTACCCCAGGGTATTCTGCTATTTGGTGGAAGAGACGCATATTGCTGGTCAACACCTCACAGGTGTTAGGAAATATATGTGCTCACTGGCATCTGCTGACATGGCATCCAGGAACTGGTGGAATACTCTGGATGCTGATGCCTGTGAGATCCCCATGATATCCGCAGTTGTGCTTTGGAAGGTACCTGTGGCTAGTATATCTAGGCCTACACATACCTTGGTATCCACTGGGATGGGTTCTCTTGGTCTGTTTGATGTGCCAGGTGTGGCTGGCACAGCTCAACAATTTACTGTAGGAGGTCTCTGTCCACCCTATAGTGCTCTAATATCTCTAGCTCATGTAGCCCCTGGTAGGTTACCCTGGGTCTGTACACTCTTCTCCATCTTCTCACTGTGGGTTGTTCAGCAGCATTTACATCCTTACCACCTTCAGCCTCTTGCACATGTTGTTCTATGTTGCCTGCTGCAGCCCTTCTCATTTTGTAGGTTTGTTTGTTAAAATGTACCCGCTTGTATACACTGGTGGTGTAGAGTGTGAGAAAAACCAGAGGGGAAGGTGTTTGCTTAGTTTATAGTAGTGCTCTGGGCTGGGCTTGTCTGCTGCCTATGTAATTGGCTGATTCTGATACATTTAATTTGCCAGCTAAGCTAGTTCTCCTTGATTACCTTCCTACTGCTGTTTTCACTTCCCATTGCCTCTCTGTTTAAGCCCGTGTGTGCGCCACGCAAACAGAGTGCTCAAATGTGCACACTGCTGCTATTTCCTGGTTTAACTTCTTTTTTCTTCCTGTAAAACCCAGTGCGAGGCACACGCACCAGCTTAGGCTTGTAAAGAGTGCTAGGCAGGTTAAGACACACACCCTAGCCCGAGCCACAGGGCTCCAATCCGCTTACAGTATGCCGGACATACACCCCATGATGTCACCTACCCCCTAGGCTTGCATCAAACTATTCCTACTCTTACACTGTTGGGACCTGACTCACATGATGGGGAAAACTGGGATTCACTATCCTTCCCCTCATTTGCATAGGATTGCCTGCTAATGCATAGTTACATATCTCACACTGAGCCTCCCCCCTTAGCAACCACTACTCACTGGCCAGGTTGTCTTCTGCCTGCCATTGACTTGCATGGCATAATACTGATTTTATTTAGAATGCTTATTTTAGGTTTATTTATTTTATTATTCCCCCTGATCCCATTTGCGCACCACTGCCCTACGCTTAAACAGCCGAGATCAGCTAAAAAAAAATTAAACGTTTTTTTTTATTTTTTTGTTTGTTTGTAATGCCAATGGCCTTATACTTGGCTATTGGCATGCTTACTACTTGATATGCAGATTTTATTCCGAGCTGTCGTAGCTTAGTTTTGCAGAAATGTACTCGATTACTAACCTAGTACATTTCTGCAGATAGCACTAGTCTTGCACGAACTGTTGCAAGCTTCCTGGTTTGCAAAATCACATAATTTGCATGGATTTCACCTGCAAATGGAGTGATTTGCATACCAGGGCTTAGTCCGTGCAAGATTAGTGCAGGAGCGCTCATACATGCCCCTGCAGGCTGTTCCTGGATCGCACGACAGACATGTTGCCTGCTTGAGCTCCTGCACCGTTCTTGCTGCAACCTTTTGAGAATCCGGGGGTAGATCTAGAAAATTATGTCCTCTGGTGGATTGATTAACTATACATTCCCAGAATTTTTTGTTAATTAAATCCAATAACTTCTGGGCATACAGTACATTGGAGATGTAGGTGCTCCAGTTAATTTTAGGATAATTAAAGTTACCCAGATTAATTGATTCCTTAATAGGAAATTATTTGAATTCTTTCAGGAATCTATCATGATAGTCTGGTGACATGGGGGATGTCCTGTAGCAGACTAAAAGCTGCTAGTTTGTCTTATTTATGACGATATGTAGTTCTAAGAGTTTTGTTTGCAGGTCTCTGGGAATCTGCCTGGAGGTGATATGACCACTGACAAATATGGAGACATCACCAAATTACCATCAGGGATCAGGCCTAAAGGTATGGTAGGTGCAAATCCTAGGCATGGAGGGAATGCATTCTTTACATTTAAAGTTTCAGTAATTATACAAACAGATATTTTCCAGCTTCAAGAGAGTCTCAAGGTCAGGCAATTTATTGGTGAGATTTCTGACATTGAGAAGAAATACCTTAGTGTGGTCCAAATTGGGACTTGATTAATTTGTTACATGAAATGTCCATTAAGTGGACTCTGCCTAAAAAGGCACTATGGGGGCAGCAAAGGCTTTAGCCAGTATGTTCAAGCCTTTGAACAGCAGGTGCAAGCCATCCCTTCCAATGCAAGTCAAACTATCAGTCATCTCATCCCATGATGAGGCATACTTGATCCCTCTAGAGAATGACACCAGCAGTTCAGACAATTGTTGAAGCCAATTACTTTTATTTTGTACCTACAGATCATTCTTGGTGAAAGAAAGATTTCTCTCAGGACCAGGAGTCTCATTTGCATTTGTCACATACATGTAGGTTCTGACATGTCTCTCTTCATGACACTCAGGGATTTGCATCCCAGCTCATTCATGCTTGGATGGACCAACACCATGTCATAGACATATTTTTCCTGGAAAAGAGTCTTTAGGACCCTTGTAATGCCAGAGGTCCTGGTACCCAAAAGGTGACTGACTGCAACCTTATCCTTGTCCGGTCTTGTGAACTGTTAATCTGTATGCCTAACAACTGAGTAACCTGTCACTGACACATTTTTGTTAGTAAAATGCTTAGGAATACAAGACTGGGAGCAATCTGAATCTTGGTGACTTAATGCTGTAGATGTGCCTGGAAGAGATGAACTGAAGAATTTCTGCTAAGGTTGATTCTTACTAGTTCTAGGAGGCCTTGTTATAGATTTTTAATGCCCTGAGCATATAACATTTGACTGTGTTTTTGCTGAGAATGTGGTGGAGGTGATGGTGAGGATGTGAGAGTACGATGATTACTGTCCATGGCTTTAATTGAGAAGGATTCCTCCCAATTAGATAGGTGTTTGTACATCTCACAGACTAAGTTATTTATGTTAAAGAATTCATTGTCAGTGACCATAAGACATTTCCTACACTGCCTGACAACATCAAGTGCTAAAAGGCTGGCAACAGAAGGGGGAAAAAGTTGGTTGACCTTCCATAATGTCCACTGCATATTAGATGGAGAAGTGCATAGGTATGGAAAAGTGACTAGTAATTGCTCATCACATTTTTGTGAAGCTATCACAAATTATTTGTATACTTACCAGGGACTCAAATGTAGATTTGTTTTGGTAGTGTGTGTAGTTTTTGGTATTGTGTGTAGTTTTTGTGTTTTTTTTTTAAGTTTTTGTGTTGGTTGATCTTGATTGATGATAGATGTTGCATGCCAAAATGATTATTTCTGCTTTGTGTTTTAATGGCAGTTTTGTGAGATTTTTTAATGGCAGTTTTGAAATTTTGTGAGTTTTATTTTATTCTTTTTTTATAGGGAATTTCTTATGTGCCATTGTTATGTATTTTAGGTTTTCATAGGCTTTGTAATCTCACTGCTTTTGCCTTTGAACTAAACCTGATTTATTGATTGATTGATTGATTGATGATTTTCCCCTCCTGCCTGTTCCCCGTCAGGCTTCTCTCAGCCATCTGACCCATTTCTTTTCTCTTTACCAAGGATGAAAGTCAGTCAAGAGGGGCCATCACTTCAGCAGCCATTACGAGTGGTTTGAGGATTTTCATTTTTTTACAGCTGTAACATCCTCAGGCGCATTCAGCTGTCTGTGCAGTGGTTGATTGTCCATGATGGATGCTCCCTCATTTCCACAAGAGATGCTGCCATCAAGCAGCCCTGTCTAACAATCCTAAAGCACAGCAGGTGATTTTCCCAGTCCTCACCAGTGAACTGGTACCTGCCTAGTGTGACCCAGAGTGCACATAACCATGAAGTCTCCTTATCCTGGGAGGGCAAGTGGGCCACAGCCCTTCCACTCCTCACCATCCATATCTGGCTCTTCCATTGTTGGGGCTGCTACTCAAACCCCAGTTTTTTGGGTAAAAGTATGTCTCCAGCCCTCTACATCACAGAGACAGGTTATAACCATGTTATGTCAATTTATATTAGTGTATCTTTGTTTTTCAAGATGTTTGGGAGGTGTGTGTTTATTTTGTGCAAAAAGATGGGGACAGTGCTATGGCAGGTCACATGACCACTTAGGTCCAGTACCATGTTTATATACCATGTGCATTCACACAAGTAGTGGCATGCTGTGATGAACACAGCTGGGACTCCAGACAAGGGCTACACAGCAAAGTCCCTCATATTGTTCATACTGTAATTGGGAGAGAAATGGGTATATAGAACAGGTTGAAAGGTTGAAGATCAAGATGAGTAACACAAAGAAGGGTAGGGGAATGGAAAAGTTGTGTTGGGAGTGGGAGGAAAGGTACATTGTTTGTGGAGACAGGGGGCTATTTTCTTTATTTTTTTGAAGAAGGCTAGAGGAGAAAGATAGCATGGGGAGGGGTGTGGGTAGATGACAAGCTGAGAAAGACAAACATCACAAAGGACAAAGACTGACAGAGGTGGTGGTGACACAAAGGGGGGATCACAAATGAGATACACAGACACAGACAGAGGGAGGGAAACTGGTGGTGAGGAGGACTGAGCAACAAATGATGACAGAATTGACACTCAAGGAAAGGGTGAGGATAGGGTGTGGTGATGGCTCATTGCCAAGCTGCTAGGTGCTGCACCCAACCAGAAGTCCTACACCTCAGTGGCTATTCTAATGGTTTGGCCCAGGAACTGCTGGCTCAGAAGTCATGGTCAGGTAGCTGTGCTCCTTTGCAAGTCACATGAAGATGCACTTTATGATGCTAATATAGTTGTCCAGCCACCAGTTCACCAAAGCCATCATTCAAAACTTCACCTTTAAACTGAGTGATTCATCAGGACCCCTCAGTTAAACTCTCCAGTGAGGAGCCTACACCCCCACTAGACAACAGTGAGGCAGCAACAGTTAACTCAAGTTATCCCTTCAGGTTGCCCCCCCCCCACAAGATGACCAACATTACCCTGCAGATAGGCAGGCCTGGAGACTGCATGTGGTGCACGTACCAGTTGTGCAACATGACTGTACAAGGATTTAGTCATCTAGCAGCTGTATACACATACCTGTGAAATATGACCCCATGTGTGCCCGCATATGGCGTGTCAACCTCTAGAAGATTAATGGGTTATGGCCCATGCACACACACTGCCCTCCCTATAGCCCTACTATGACAAGCCTGCTGAGGTCATCCAATGTGAAATACACCTTTGGGAGAGTTGTAGACTAGTAATCTCAGTGGTGTGTCCCATAACTGCATACTGCTGTAGTATGATAACCTAGTTAGGTAGGAATTCTAACCTCAGACTTGGCAACTGTGTATGAGTGTGTGTCTGACTGTGTAGAGAGCAATGCTTTTTAGGGTACTCACACTCCTTACATTTCATATACTCAACTTTGGCAAGGCTGCTGATGTCACCCACCTAGAAATACACCTCTGGGAAGATTGTAACCCAGTAATCTCCGTAGATCATCCTGTAACTGCATACTGCTATAGTGTGATAAAGTAGTTAGGTAGGTGTTCTAATCCCAGACATGGTAAGTGTGTGTGGGTGTGTCTGTCTGACTCCTTGTGTGTAGAGAGCAATGCTTTTTAGGGTACTCACACTCCTTACATTTCATATACTCAACTTTGGCAAGGCTGCTGATGTCACCCACCTAGAAATACACCTCTGGGAAGGTTGCAGCTCAGTAATCTCTGTAGCGTGTCATGTAACTGCGTACTGCTGTAGTGTGATAAAGTAGTTAGGTAGGTGTTCTAATTCCAGACATGGCAAGTGTGTGTGCCTGTCTGTGTAGAGAGCAATGCTTTTTAGGGACGCACACTCCTTACATTTCATATACTCAACTTTGGCAAGGCTGCTGATGTCACCCACCTAGAAATTCACCTCCGGGAAGATTGCAGCCCAGTAATCTCTGTGGCACATTCTGTAACTGCATACTGCTGTAGTGTGATAAAGTAGTTAGGTAGATATTCTAATCCCAGACATGGCAAGTGTGTGTGTGTGCGTGTGTGTGTGTCTGTCTGTCTGTGTAGTGTGATAAATTAGTTAGGTAGGTGTTCTAATCCCAGGCATGGCAAGTGTGTGTCTGTCTGTGTAGAGAGCAATGCTTTTAGGGTACTCACACTCCTTACACTTCATATACTCAACTTTGGCAAGGCTGCTGATGTCACCCACCTAGAAATACACCTCTGGGAAGGTTGTAGCACAGTAATCTCCGTAGCACATCAACTGCATACTGCTGTAGTGTGATAAAGTAGTTAGGTATTCCAATCCCAGACATGGCAAGTGTGTGTGTGTGTGTGTGTGTGTGTGTGTGTGTGTGTGTGTGTGCGTGCGTGCGTGTGTGTGTGTATCTGTCTGTATAGAGAGCAATGCTTTTTAAGGTACACACACTCCTTACAATTCATATGCTCAACTTTGGCTAGGCCGCTGATGTCACCCACTTAGAAATACACCTCCTGGAAGATTGCAGCCCAGTAATCTCTGTAGTGCATCCTATAACTGCATACTGCTGTAGTGTGATAAAGTAGTTAGGTAGGTGTTCTAAACACAACCATGGCAAGTGTGTGTGTGTGTGTGTGTGTGTGTGTGTGTGTGTGTGTGTGTGTGTGTGTGTGTGTGTGTGTGTGTGTGTGTGTGTGTGTGTGTGTGTGTGTGTGTGTGTGTGTGTGTGTGTGTGTGTGTGTGTGTGTGTCTGTGTAAAGAGCAATGCTTTTTAGGGTACTCATACTCCTTACATTTCATATACTCAACTTTGGCAAGGCTGCTGATGTCACCCATGTAGAAATACACCTCTGGGAAGGTTGTAGCCCTGTAATTTCTGTAGCGCATCCTGTAACAGCGTACTGCTGTAGTGTGATAAAGTAGTTAGGTAGGTGTTCTAATTCCAGACATGGCAAGTGTGTGTGTCTGTCTGACTCTGTGCAGAGAGCAATGCTTTTTAAGGTACTTACACTCCTTACAATTCATATGCTCAACTTTTGCAAGGCTACTGATGTGACCCACCTAGAAATACACCTCTGGGAATGTTGTAGCCCAGTAATCTCCATAGCGAGTGCCATAACTGTGTACTGCTGTAGTGTGATTTAGAACTGTGGTAGGGTTCCATCCCCACCCATGGCAGTTCTGGATGTTTTGTGTGTGTTTCAATGTCTTCGTAGGGAGCAATGCATTTTAAGCTAGCCACACTCAGTACATGTTAAATGGCCTACTTTGGCAATCCTGCTGATGTCATTCATTGTGAAATACACCTTTGGGGAAGGAGTTCTCCAGTTATTCCTGTAGTGCGTCCTATAACAGCTCTATGCTGTAGTGTGATATAGACCTCTGTTAGGGGTTCTATACCCACACATGTCAATTGTGGATGTTTTGTGTGTCACTGCCTGTGTAGGGAGCAATGCATTTTAGGCTTTTCACACTCACTACAATTCGAATGTCCCACTTTGGCAATCCTGCTGATGCCATCCAGTGTGATATACACCTTTGGGGAAGGAGTACTCCAGTAATCTCTGTGGTGTGTACCATAACTGTGTAGTGCTGTAGTGTAATAAACTAGTTAGGTTAGGAGTTCTACTCCCAGACATAACAGGTGTGTGTTTGTAACTCATATCCTCTGTGGAGGTGGGTGTGAGTGTGTGACACCTGTGGCCAATGTGGTGTGGGTTTTGCATATTTCTTATATGGTGGCCCTACTATATATCACAACATCCACCATACAGGGATAACAGATGTGAAATAGCTGAGAGGCTGGGGTGCAAAGCCATACCCAAACATGTGACATCAAGGCCAGGCAATCACAGTTAGCAACCCCAGTATTACCCAGAGCACACTATCATCCCATTTCTCATACACACACACACATGCCTAGGCAACAGCCAATATGGGGGTAGTACACTGCTTACTGGCCAGTGATAGTAACTATGGGTTGATAGCAGTGGGCTACAGTGGGCATAGCACCCTGTCCATCTGTCCAATATGCACGTACATGCAGACAGTGCACCTTCCCCATGTTCCCCAATAGTCACCTGCAACACATGTGGTGCCATCACATGTGACCCACAAAGGACATACCATGCCTGACAACATGCCCTGTATTGATAGATGCCACTGACACCAGAGAATGCCATTAGCATGCTATCAATGTAGGTACAGGGTAAACCTGCTGCCCATTACCAGTTCCTGCCACAGCTGGGCAAGACTGGCACATCTGATGATAATCTGTGTTCACAGCATGGGCCAGACACCCCAGGTACAGTTCCACATGTCACTGTACATGCATGTGGAAGGTGTGCACATCCCAGACACCGTCCATGTCATGGACTAAGGAACACATACATGGCAGGCGAAACACAGCATTGGCCACACACAACAGTCACCCAGTTGACTGGATGGGGGATACAATACCCACCTGTGTGGGCAACTACAGACACTACAGCCCTGAGCCACAATGCAGACCATTGTCATGTGGCCTGATGCCAAGGTATACCCATTGCCTAGCCTTGTACAGCCATCTGGCACAGTCGACCACCACACACCCGTGCAGACATGCACCCATGCATGTCAGTACTGGCACCCTGTGTGTTTGTGTGTGTGTTGTATGGTGCATATGTTCACATCCACCCTCCTTAAAACCCCCATGGGCATACTGAAGCATGCTGTCTGATGTCAGACACCTCCCCATACCCTTTGCCCATACAAATCCCCCATATGACCCATGTGGTGCATGTGATACCTGCACAGTGATGTGTTATGGCAATCTCACTACTGATGAGTTGTAATCCTGGCCCTGCCAAGTGTGTCAATGTGTGTGCATCCCTGTGAGAGTGTGGCTGTGTTGATGCTGGCACCTGTTCATGTGGACAGGCACGTGTATGTCACCTACCATATAGCTACTGTATCCCTGTTGCAGATGTCACTCACCATCACATATATGTTTTGAGGATTCCACAACAGGTAACCCATGTGGCGCATCCAATAACTGCATAGAACTGTGATAGCACTGCATAGTCATCAGGGGTTTGATACCCTCTGCTGGTAGGTGTGTGACACAAACATGCTTAAGTTTTACTCCCCCCCCCCTGACTTGTCTTTGCCTCTATCTGCCTCTCCCACTCTCTCTCTGGTGGATATGGAGACCTACACCTGCTTTGCTTAGGCAGCAGCATGTGTATTTTAAGTGATGCTCATGATCAGCTGATGGCCTCTGCACGAATTGCAGCCCTCCCCTAGCTGATTGCATGTGGAACAGCTGTGGTAACATTCCCATAGTCAATTGCATGGAAACACACTCCAGTATCTAGGAACATCATGTTGGTGTTGGCCCTTTTCATTCACTGTGAGCAGGAACTAGATCAGTTGTTTGGCAAACAGCATCTCAGATTGATTGGGGATTTACCCCTAACAACATACACTGTGGAAACAGGGCAACACACAGGAGGGGGATGTGCCTGACCTGACTACAGACTGCAGGTGCTGCTATACTGCATTTGGAGTAATGTTGGTTTAACAGTGTGTGTGTGGATATGGCTGTCCTACATGTCTCAATACCTGCCATGTCAGTGCCATGTTTATGAGGAATCCCCATCTGCAAGGTCATAGGCAGACTGGGCAGTGTGTTGTGCCTTTGGTTTCATGTGTTACCCATGGAGCATATATCTGTGGAATGCAGAAGGTAGTATGAGTATTGCAGTCTGTAGATGGTGAAAGCTGTGACAGTTACTGACTTCATATCCCTCATAGGACATATGTTGCAACAAACCCTGTTACAACAGTAAATGTATGAAGTTATCACAGCAACATGTCAATATTGGCCCTGTGTATGTGCTTCCAGCCACAACTCTGTCAACCTTTGTACATATGTTGTGCATGAAGTGGTGCATATGTGCTGTACATCATAAATAGTGTCATCATATCTGATAACAAGCCAGTGAGATATCAGACTGCTACACATGTTATGTACAGTAGGGGTTATATTTGATGACATAACCTGGACATTCTGTGGATGTTTGTACAGTACTGAGGTCCGTGTACTTATGGTGAATGTCGACAGTGTGTGTATTGTTAATATGTACTTTAGCCTCTGTACAGACTGTGGTAGATGTCATTGTTCTAGTTCCTTCCTATCTAATGTTACATGCTGCTCCACTGTATGGTACCATGTTGGTGTAAATGTTTGTAGGGCCATAAACACACAAGTCCCATACCACAGACAGCCAGCAGACCAAACTGTGTAGCAGCCCAGTATATGTAGGGTCAGTCTGTGAGTGGCACATATGAGGATGGTGTCGAATAGATAGTCCATATACTGTAATATTATGCTAGCTTAACATATGTGGCTGTGGCTGTGTTCACATTGGTTGGGTTATGCACTTTCTCACAGGTGTATCTTACCCTATGCTGTGACATGCCTGTAGAGCCTGCTATACATGCAGGTACATGTGCATTCCCCCATAGGAGATGTAGGCCAGTGTTGAGCCAGTCTGCCTGTAGCCTGCACAGTGCATTGTTACATGCCTAGCAGCTTAGTGTACTTACCCAGTGAGATGTCATGTGCAGATACTTGCTAGATGTCCTGCTGCCGGGCATCCCTTAACAGTCATGTATGTCAGACAGAGCAGTGAGATGCTGTACAGATGTATGTCAATATCTAATGGGTAGTGGCCATGGCACCCCTGTACCAGTGGTTATTATTTTATTTATTTTTTTTATTTTATTTAACATTTGTTGACCGGGAATGGCCGACTAGGTTCCACAGAGCCTGTTTTCAGCAGAAGGCCCGGGGAGAAATGCTCCAGATGCATGTCTTTGGAATGTGGGAGGAAACCGGAGTACCCAGAGGAAACCCACGCGAACACAGGGAGAACATGCAAACTCCACACAGAAGGCACCCCAGCCGAGAATCGAACCGGAGAACCTCTTGCTGTGAGGTGACAACGTTAACCACTGCACAACTGTGATGCCCAATTATTATTATTATGTGTCAGGCCAAACAGGGGTGTGTGAATGCATAACCTATGGTGGCAAATGTATACCAGTCATTATGTGTTATACCCATCTACATGGCTGTCTACATCCATATTGTCAGGCATGGTACACATGTTGTGCACTAAGGGGTTATGTGTATACCTCTGGACTGTACAGAATGTGTCAGAATGTCTACATATATTGGCCAATATCTCTGCTGCAGTCCACAGGGGCATTACGTGCTAGCAGCGGTACTTTACTACGATGTCCTTAGGATGTCTGTCAGTAGCCAATGGCACACATGTTACAAGCAGATGTGACCTCCCACACACACCATGTCTGTGAAGACAATCCCAATGACAGTAGCAATAGTCTACTAATATACCTACTATACATACCTGACATCCCCTTGCACTACCACGTTAGGACTATACAGGCTGGGGTATGGCTACACTCCATGTCCAGGACATATGGTGGAAATATATGTACATATAATTATCCAGATAGCCATATATATATGTATATATATATATATATATATATATATATATATATATATATATATATATATTTGGTTATCCATGTGTAGTACTTCCAATTACCACTGTCATGGCAACCACCTACTAGAAATCCCTACATCATGTGGGCGTGGTCTCTTTACATTTCCTGTGTGATGGACATCCTTCCAGTGTGTGGGCATCAGTGTTACAGACAGCAGGTAGCAATAACGTTTACAGGAGAACTGGCACACTTAGGGCAGCTACATATTTGTAGGAGGTTCAGGAACTACAGACAGAGTGTGAGTAGAGTTGTGTTATGCTTTGTATAGTACTGGTGCTACAGTGTGTGTGTGTGTGTGTGTGTGTGTGTGTGTGTGTGTGTGTGTGTGTGTGTGTGTGTGTGTGTGTGTGTGTGTGTGTGTGTACATACTAGTTTACCTTGGAATGCAGTCTGTCTGCATAGATTTCAACTGTGGGCCTATCCTCTTGGTGGCCAGAGGTGTGACTATCATGTTTTGTCTGTCCACCACACAGGTCCTGTGTCAGATATTTCACTGGTAGTGTGTGTGTTGAGTGCTGTCAGTACATGGCTACATCCATTTCTGTTTCTAACCTCAATTCCCTGACTGAGGGTATGTTGCAGACTATCCTGTAACACCAGCAACTTGCTTAGTGTATGGCAACAGTTTTCCACATATGTGCTTGTGTTCCAGCCTCTGTCCTCCATCTACATACCAAGCTTTGCACATATGACATGCTGTCGGGGATTGTTCTGTAGTGGGCTGTGAGTATATCACACTGCCATTGCTGCCATCAGTCCACTGCTATTGTATCCCCCACACATACGGTGGGGCTGGGACCATATATGTGTGGGCATTAGTTACACAATACATGTGTGCCTTTATGCACTCCAGAGGCCAGTGTATGTAACAGTGATATATGGCCCTGTATTATTGAGTCTAGGAGGGAAGCATCATAAATGACCTAGGCTGTTACAAAATGTGGGGGTATCAGGGGTGAGCTGCCTTAAGGTATCTGGATGTACAGTACAATATACTTCACCTATATTTACATTACTTACATAAATTGGGTTAATGCAAGCCTACTGCCTCCTACCATACAGACTGTTCTGTTTGTCAGTGTGCTTGTGATGGTGTCAGTTATGCCTTGTTATGTAACAGTTACAACCCATTTGGTCACATGACGTCTTTACCACCCAGTGATTTTGTACAGAGTGTAGATACAGGCTGCTGAACTATACACCTGTATTACATACTGTTGATTGTTTGGTATCCTGTCACCCAGTCTGTCTTCACTATTGCACAATTTGATGGGCTTGGCCTGGACAGCAACAGTTGTGAACCTTTCCAGACTACTGTATTAGTATAACTGTTTCACAGTTGCATTACTCTGTTTATATGGATGTCGGTGTCTGAACAGCTATATGACATGGCATATAGAACTGTAATAGTACACAATTAAAGGTTTTCCATTTCTGCAAACCTGTGTGTGGTGCTTTTTCCTATGACCTCTCTGTAGGTATATGTTGCAGGCAACGATTGTCATTTGTATGGGTGGCCCATACAGTGTCCAGTTGTTCAGGTGTTAACTGTAGGCATAGTGGCTGCTCCATATTGTGCGCACCTTCTACATATGTATCTCACTGCACATATACCTGCGTGTGTATGTATAGTCACATGTATATCTATATCTATATATATATATATATATATATATATATATATATATATATATATATGTATATATATATATATGTGTGTGTGTGTGTGTGTATATTTATATATATATATATATATATATATATATATATATATATATATATATATATATATATCTGTATCTGCATATCTGTGTCTGTGTATCTGTATCCTGGGGATGTTGATGGCTTCACATTTTACATTTCCTATGGGAGGCGGGCTGTACTGCATGATATGTTACCAGTACTAGCCTGACATCATACAGATGGGATGTAGTATTGTTAGCATCTTGTGCCCATGTCGTGTCATGTCATGGTTATAGGATCTGCAACACTTGGTAGTTTATTGCAGGGCGGACGTGTTTGACTGTGGGGGGGATGCATATCCGTACAAGACGTATAGTGTGTGGTGCCTCTCAACCCCATTAATGGTGCATGTGGGCATATGTGTTTTTGTTAATCTTCCATTGCTATCTACAGATGTATGGCCATATATACCTATATAGATATATATATCTGCTTACATATATATATATATATATATATATATATATATATATATATGTATAAAACTATGTCCGTATATACCTACATAGATATATATCTGCGTACACATATGTAACTTGCTGTGTATATGTAGACATATAGGTGTAGACACATATATGTGTCGATGTAGGCATTTGCATGTATATATGTTCATATATATTATTATATATGTATATGTTTTTAGAAATATATATATCTACATATATAGATATGTTGAATCTGTTTAGATAGTAATATATTTACACACACATACATCTAGATGTTGGTATACATTCTCTGTACTGTTGCATGACTGGACTGGATGATATATTTCTGAAAACATCAGATTTATTTATATCTGGCATGGGTTAGTGGTAAATCACTTTGTCTATAATGTTTAGGGTCTTGGGTTTGAGCCTTGCAGGAGCTTTTTATTTTGTTGCTGGGCAGAACATGGCCCATTGGATTCAGAGTGTTTAAGGCACTTTAAAAGCAGTTGCAAGTGGGTTTGCATGGGTTTGCGGTTTACTTACTTCTGGTTACAGTTTCTTACACTCAGTTAGCTTCTACTTTGCTTAATCTGTGTAGGCAATGGTTACCCCCGTGCAAATGCACTTAAACACGCTTACTAGTGCTTACATATGCTTACTACTGCTTATTTGTACTTAAACCTGCTTACTAGTGCCTTATTCATTATGACACTGACACTTCACATGTGCATTTCCTGCAGTACTCCAGTTCATAAATATATGTTTTTTAGTGGGTTTTGCATCAAAAATATTGGTTATAACGTGCTTTGCCATGTAAAATAGACTGTGCTGCAGTGGGACTCAAACCAGGAATGCCTGCTCATTAGGCAAATGCTCTACCCACTACACTATTGCAGTGTTGCTTCCTTTGCATATACCTTCCTTGTTATCCTCTTCAGCCTTTTAAGCTGCTATAACCGTAGCTAAGCAATAGGCACACTCGTGCACCTATGGTTAGCTGTACTTGGATTTTAAAAAAATAAATAAAATGGTTTCTTTTTTCATTTATATGTACTGTTGCTGTTGTACACATGAGGGACTGTTGGTGGGGATATGAGGACACCTATGAGTGATCTCGCTCATTTCTTAACACCTTCTGCTGTTCTACATTGCAGGGGTGTGTTTATTCTGAGAGCTCTGCTTCCAGACACGCCCCCTGCACTCGTACATTCTCTGTGTAAGCCTAGGAACTCGGGCAGTGTGCCTTGTTAATATGCATGGCGTGCTGCCGTCCTGCTCCTAAATGGGCGCTTCCGTGCAGGACTAAGCTAGTCCTGCATGGAAGATTAGTGAATCTGGGGGCTAGTCCTCATAAATATACCCTATTCACGAACTATTCCCTTGGTATCTCTTGTCCATTAAGTTGTATGATAAACTTGTGACATTTGTCGTCAAAATTTCCAACATCTCTGAATTCCAGGACTTCAAATGGGTAAACTTTATTTGATTATATGATGTCATCTCAAAGTTCACCTATGGCAGCATCAGCTTTGATGCTGATATAGCTGTCAGCTTTCCAAAGACGTCCTATGGCAACTTAGACAAATGCATAAAATCAGCAGTCCCAACCAGAGGAAAGTACCATGGGAAATTCAAAAACAAACCACCCTGCTGGTCCACCAACATAAATAAACTTCACAACAAAGGAAAAAAAACTTCCATAAATTATACAGCAAATTCAAAACTCCTCATAACAAGGATAGTATAAAAAATATGATCAGGGAACTAAAAAATACTATTAGGACTAGTAAAGCAAGCTATGAGCCCATGTGCTTAAGCTAGCTCCTGAAGCTGAGGACAACAACAAGTCCTACTTTAACTATGTTAGAAAGTGAAGAAACAATACTCCACAATGCTCAGTACTTATCCTATACAGCACTACCTACTCGGACCCAACAGACATCACCAATATACTATCAAACAAGTTTAATGTAAGAAAACCCCCTAAAATATCTAACCATATTCCACATATTCTGAAGTCCCCTTATACTCCCTGTTATCATAAAGAAGCAGCTTCTGACTGAAGAAAACCACAACAGAAGCTTCCCTGCTCCAGATACAGCCTACGAGAGAAGAGCAGAAACCCACTGTGACAGAGGAGGTACTGCCAGCACACCTAGCTGGAATTTTGTAAATGATTATATGTCATTTGTGAATATAAACATGATTTATATAAGATGTTTTTGTTACAAATTAATTATAACTGTATGTCATATAAGATGGTTTGTACAGACGTGTGCTGAAGAAGTATTTTACAAAGTGCTGTTTGAAATGTATCCACAAATGTACTCTACTGGAATAGAACAGAAATGTACATGCACTATTATAACTGTTTAAAAGTATATTTTAACAATGGAAACTGGAACACAGAAGGTTAACTTCAGAAAAATAGATGAAATTAAATTACTTTATGGCTAGGCCATAAAAAGATGTTATCTTTCAGTTTCAGTGCAGCAGGAGACACAATGGCTGTACTACAGAAGTTTTCTGTATTGTCTTTAAATGTGGAGGAATGCAAATTGTTTTATGACTTCCACCATCTGCCAAAAGATCTGAGGTCTATATATTTTCACAGGTAGATGCCAAGTGCTACCAGCTGCCATCAATGGTTGTTTTGAGCTTAGGAACTAGGAGTCAGATGACAAGCAATGATGTCATTCTGAAAGCTATCCCAGCTGTAATATTAGAGATATTAATTTGAGAACTCTCTTAGAGCGAGAGGGAGAGAGAGAGCATTCTGTATTCAGTCTTGGACCTGACAACATCAAGATCCATTGACCACACATCTGCCTTGCTCTTAAGTAAGTTTCTAGGGAAAAGAGTAATTTTCTTAGCTATAGTCAGGAATATAGTGAAGCATATTTTATATGTTTTTCTTCAAGTATTTGAGACTGTCCTGCAATGTTGTTTTAAATATTTCCTGTGATTTTAAACTCTGGTAAACCTGTAAATATATTTAATATTGTCTTGTACTTTTATTATTTATTGTTAAATATATTTAAACCTTTCATTGTAGCTGATCTTTGTAGAGCTATTTAAGTTCTGAGAGTACTTACATTTTTATTTGGTGACACTGTGGGCCACTGCTAATAGCCTTGCTCTTGGTCAAACTACCATTTGTATTGATAGTAACATTACATAGTAAGATTGGTCACCCTTTGTTAAGGAACTTAAGTAGCTGATAAGGAGTGACTGGTGGCAGTGATAACTACCTTATAGTCTGGGCAAAAGGGGGTAGAGTTATTAAACCTGTGCCAGTCTTTCCCAGGTGTGTGCATATGTGTAAATCAAACCTCAAAGTGTGTGTGTGTCTGTGTGTGTGTGTGTGTGTGTGTGTGTGTGTGTGTGTGTGTGTGTGTGTGTGTGTGTGTGTGTGTGTGTGTGTGTGTGTGTGTGTGTGTGTGTGTGTGTGTCAGCTACTTGGACAGGGACATGAAGCACTGATTGGACAGGGAGGGTGATGGAGGTATTGGCTTGGCCACTCAGCTAAGATCTCAACTCTATAGCTGTGCCAGTGGGGAGTCTTACTGGGGATCTGGAGAGAGAGGGAGAAACCAGCCCCGGACTGACTGTGGTCTCTGTGTGCCCTTAAGGGAAATTGCACTTGATGCAGAAAGCTGCATCTGGAAATACTGTGTGTGTGTACTTGTCATCCTATCAGTCTACGTCCCCCACTGTTGCCAGTGGTGAGGATTGAGGCTCCTTGATTACTGGTCCAGTGGTGGGGTGTCACACCCAACAAAAGAGAAGTAAGAACTGCACTAAGGAAGATGAAGTCAGGGAAAACCTCAGGCTTAGATGAGGTCACAGCAGATATGGTAAAGATGTTGAGTGAGATAGGGGAGAAAAGGCTCCTGAATGTACTTATAGGAGTGTGGAGAGAAATTCATATCCTAGATGACTGGAGAATAAGCATACTAGTGCCGGTGGTCAAGAACAAGGGGGACAATCACAACTGTGCACAATACAGAGGTATCAAACACTTGTCACATTTCATGAAAATTCTGCAGAGGGTGATTGATAAATGAATACATAGAGTTATAGAAAGTAAGATGGATGATGAGCAGTTTGGATTCAGATCAGGATGCAGCACAACTGACATGATGTTTCCAGTGAGACAGATAGTTGAGAAGAAGCTAGAGATGAGGAAAGAGCCCAACTGGGCATTCCTAAACTTGGAGAAAGGATATGACAAGGTCCCAAGAAAGCTGATTTGGGGAGTCCTGTGGAAGTCTGAATTCCCAGAAACATTGGTAGAATTAGTGCAGACTATGTACAAGGACCAAATGACTAAAGTAAGAACAGTGTTTGGTCTCACAGATGGGTTCCCATTCGGAGGGGGTATGCATCATAGATAGATTCATAGGTGTGTGCTAGCCTAATGATCACAAGGGCCTTTTTAAGCCTGGCCATGCATCCCAAATCTCTGACAAGTTCTGGTACCCTTGATAAGTATAAGCAGGGGCTTGGGATGGGAAGCATTTACAAGCAGGGGTCTGGGAAATGAACCATTGACAGGCTGCCTGTGTCCATTAGAGACATAGGTGCCAAACCAGGGATGAGTTTCCTGTTCCCCATCCAATTGTCCAAGTTACACTTGAATTGGATTATAGAGGAACTCTGCTTCACATGGATGGGGAGCCTGTTCAGCTCTGAGCCCACTGCTGTTCATACTTGTGATGGACTACATTAGCAAACAGGTCAGAGAGGACAGATCAACAAAGTTGTTGTATGCAGATGATGTGGCATTACAGGCAGACTCCGAGCAAGAACTTCAGCAAAGGATAGGGGAATAGAATACAAAACTGAAGGCACATATGTTGAAACTGAGTACAGATAAGACAGTTGTAATGGCAGCAAACAGGGAAAATCAGAAGAAGCAGTCAATTGAGATAGAAAGGAAAATAGAGGAATAGATTAATAGCTTCAAGTATCAGGCAGGGATGGTTGAGGAGAAGGGAATACTGAATTAGGAGGTCAAAGCTAGTATCAGAGGGGCTGCAGACAGCTGGCACAGATGGTCAGTTATAGTGTATGACAGAAGAATGCCAAAGAAGCTTAAAAGTAAGGTGTACAAAACTGTGGTGTGACCAGTACTTCTGTATGGAACAGAAACCTTGGCAGTAAAAGCAGTGCATATAAGGAAGCTAGAGGTAATGGAGATGAAGTGCCTGAGTTGGGTGGTAGGCTGCACACTGTGGGACAGATGAAGAATTGAGAGTATAACAGCAGAAGTCAAAATAGCTCAAATTGTAGAAAATGTCAAAGAGAACAGAATATGGTGGTCTGGGCACACGTGCAGAAAGGCAAAAGACAATCTGGTGAAGAAGGTTTGGAACAGACAGGAAGAAGGCAAGAGCAAACTAGGGCATCCAACAAAAAGGTGAATGGATTGTGTTTGAGAAGATCTGTAACCGTCAGTCAAGAATGTCAAAGAAGGCAGAAGAGTGTCAGTAAATAGAGAGAGATGGTGACAGTTGACATGACACCTGACCACATGTAGAAAATGGGAAAAAGGGGGTTGATGATGATGGTGATGATGATGATTATGGTGATCCATAGTGGTGATGCCCCTTCATAAGGGTTTCCCCTACTATGGACCCCAGTAATTATAGACTTGTCAGCCTTATGAGCTTAATCTGCAAAGTTATGGATTGTATCATAACTGATCTCATAAATTATGATATAACAATCTTATTAGGGTAGACTCTCAGCAGTCTTTCTTCATCAAAAGGAGATTCTACCTAAGGTGTCTAATTAAAGTCTTTGAGAGGATCACACAGGCAGTTGTCAGTGATCATGTTGTTTACATAGTGTATCTCTGTTGTCAGTGATCATGCTGTTTACATAGTATATCTCTGGTATCAGTGATCATGCTGTTTGCATAGTGTATCTCTGGTGTCAGTGATCATGTTGTTTACATAGGGCATCTCTGTTGGCAGTGATCATGCTGTTTACATAGTGCATCTCTGTTGACAGTGATCATGCTGTTTACATAGTGCATCTCTGTTGACAGTGATCCTGTTGTTTACATAGTGCATCTCTGTTGACACTGATCCTGTTGTTTACATAGTGCATCTCTGTTGACAGTGATCCTGTTGTTTACATAGTGCATCTCTGTTGACAGTGATCCTGTTGTTTACATAGTGCATCTCTGTTGTCAGTGATAATGCTGTTTACATAGTGCATCTCTGTTGTCAGTGATCGTGCTATTTACATAGTTTATCTTTGTTGTCAGTGATCATGGTGTTTACATAGTATATCTCTGTTGACAGTGATCGTGTTGTTTACATAATGTTTCTCTGTTGACAGTGACTGTGTCATTTACATAGTGTATTTCTGTTGACAGTGATTGTGTTGTTTACATAGTGTATCTCTGTTGTCAGTGATTGTGCTGTTTACATAGTGCATCTCTGTTGTCAGTGATCAATCTGTTTACATAGTGCACCTCTGTTGACAGTTTTTGTGTCGTTTACATAGTGTATCTCTGTTGACAGTGATCGTGTCATTTACATAGTGTATCTCTGTTGACAGTGATCATGTCATTTACATAGTGTATCTCTGTTGACAGTGATCGTGTTGTTTACATAATGTTTCTCTGTTGACAGTGACTGTGTCATTTACATAGTGTATCTCTGTTGACAGTGATTGTGTTGTTTACATAGTGTCTCTGTTAACAGTGATCGTGTTGTTTACATAGTGTATCTCGACTTAACCAAAACATTTGACACCATACTCCATGTGGACATTATAAATAAATGAAATAATTTAATTATAGGTTCTTATGTAGTAAGACGGATAGCAAACTGGCTAAAAGGCAGTACCCACACAGCTTGTGAGACAGGTGGCTCTTCTGAAACTGTGAAGGTAATCAACATGGTTCTGTACTGGGACCACTCATATCTGGCATTTACTGTACTTCTTAGATCTCTAAACAGAGAACCATGACATCTGATTAACTAAGTTTGAAGATAGACTGCAAAGTTAGTTTTAGTATCAAGATCCCTTGTCATAACTGTACCCTTCTGAAAGAACTTAACCTACTTAATGCCTGGTATACTGAAAATGGGCTTGTTTTAATGGGAAAAGGTGTAATACATTTCAAGTTAGCAAACACCCCCTACCCTCAACTAATGCTGCAAACAATATTTCATTACTAAACAAAAGTATAGTTACTGACCTGTGTATCTGAGTTGACAGTTCTCACTCCTTAAAGCATAATGTGACATCTGTAGTCAGAAAATTCTTTCTACATACACAACTGAAAACAAAGGGTGTATCATTAAGATCTAAGGATGTCATCATTCCCTTATGTTCAGTGTGAAGATATGTGAAGGCTGCCAGCCTAGATAGAATTTTGTAGATAATTCTGTCATTTGTAAATATTAATATAAGCCACAGGCTTGTTCTCTTAAATGGAAGAAAATTGTGTTAAATATTGAACGTCAAAATTTAACAACAGTGCCCTCTGCTGGAAGAAAGCTAAGTCAAGCCTTGTATGACTGATCTCAAACTCAGAGCCATGATGCCTGAACCAGCAGATTTTTTCTATTGTTTTGAGACCAAAGTTAATTGCTAGATTTTACATATACAATGTATTTAATTGCTGTAGTTTTCTGACCAGATGCAAGCTTACTAAAAAAATGTAAATGTAGAGTTTCTGTTAGCCTGGGAAACCAGAGAATTGTTAAGAATGATGTAATCTAAAATGAGTCAGCAGGATGTATTATCAATTTAAAGGACTTTCTCAGAGACAGAGGGAGAGCATTTTGCATTTTGTCTTCAGAACTGACCACTCACCAGCACTTGCTTTGCTCTGTCTGTATGTAAGTAGGATATTAGACTTTAGAGTTTCTCTTAGGAAAAGGATAGAAAATAGTAAGTTTGGTCTAGCTGCTTTCTATATTTATGTCAGAACTATTCTACTGTATTATTTTAATCATTTTCTTGTGATCTCTGAACTCTTGACTAGCACTGTGTAGTAAGAAATATTGTCTTGTGTTCTTTATTATTTATTATTAAATATTTTCAAACCTTTAAACTGTGGCTGTTTTGTGTAGAGATAATTTAAGCTCTAGAGCACATTACATGTATATAGTGATGCTGGCCAAGCCACTCCAATAAGCCTTAAAAAGTTCTGATCACACTTACTAATTGGATAATAATATTGCACAGTAACAATTGGACACTATTTGGTAAGGGCCTTTTTAGTAGCTGATAAGTGAGGGTCCTGGTGGCAGTGATTACTACCTTATAGCCTGGACAGAGGGGGCACAGCTAGTGAACCCATGCCAACCATCCCTAGGAGTGTCTGTGTGGTTGTATATAAATCATATCTCAAAGTGTGTGTGTGTGTGTCAGCTACTCGAGCAGGGACACGAAGCACTGGTTGGACAGAGAGAGTGCTAGGAGGACTTGGCTTGGGACCCTGGCTAAGGACCCCACTCTATAGCTGTGCCAGTGGGGAGTCTTACTGGGGATCTGGAGAGCAAGGGAGAAACCAGCCCCAGACTGACTGTGATTTTTGTGTGCTCTTAAGGGAAGTTGTACTTTACTGTGTGTATATTTCTTATCCTTCCCAATGTGGGCGCACCTCACTGGTGTTAGTGGTGAGGATTGAGGCACCCTGATTACTGGGCCAGTGCACAGGCATCACATTCAGCACTGATTAGAGTGCAGTGCCCCTTTGAGAATGTACCTCATGTGACATAAGAAACAACTAGAGAAACCATAGAGTTTGATAACTAAGAAAATGTCAGGCTTAAAGACCCTGAGCTATCAAGAGAGTCTAGAAGCTCTATCCCTTTGTTTAGTATCTTATGCACTCTTGAAGGCCAGTCTATGCCTTGTTTACTCTTTAGAGATCTTATTGTCCTTGATGTTTTATATTTCTACAAGTCTAATAGCTTAGCAGACACTAGAACTGGGGATCTAAAGCTTCACCAGCATGTAAGCAGAACAAGATGAAGAGAAAGATTTATTATGCAGCACCTCCTCATCTCTAGAATAAGCTGCCTCTAGAGGTTAAGCACTGCGACATATTATCATTGTTCAAACAAAACCTGGTGACTGGATGGGTATCCTCAAACTTACCACAAGCTTAGCCTGCCTTGAGGAAGAGCGTACAACCTGTGGGTGGTTATTGGCAAGGTGTCGATGGTTGTGAGACCAAATTGCCTTGAAACTCCCATCAATTGCATGAAACTTTTGTAGATAAATTACAGGACTTTGTGGTTTGGGAGGACATGGGCCAATGTCCATGTACAATGACAGTTTCTGATCCCTTTTGAGGTTTGATATTGTTAAACAGGTTTCCAGCAGTACATTACATGACATCAGTTTGAAGGGGCTTGTATTTTCTTTATTTTTCATGCTTAAATTCTCAGAGATGACACATTTTCTAGGATATTTTTCATGTTTAAGGTCAGTATTGCAATCAAAAATGGTCAGAGCAAATATGTGAATGTATGTGTTAGAATCCAAAAGCCAAATAAATACTACTAGTTAGTGAAAGTACAAGAGAATTACCTGCATTTACTATAATCAATAATACAGTTTCAACATGCTAAAAAGGACTAGAATGAACAATTTATTATTATTATTTTTTAATTTTTCCCAAGGAATTTATCTCACTCAAAAATTCTAACTGCATGATGCCTCTGGTATCTTCATGAACACGTATAATTGTCATGAACCAGGCAGGCAGGAAATAAAATGCAAAATAACCAAGTATCTCAAGTTTAATGACTTACCAAGTGTACTTGTTAGTTTCCTTGGAAGAGTAAGTCGCTACTGGACATACTCAGTCTTTTTTAAATGTGAGGGTGTTTTTGTTTTGTTGTGTAAATAGCCCCTAGTATTTTGTTTGTTAAAATATGAGAAAAAAGAAATAAATTAAATTTGAATCTGTGTGATCACTGTAAATATAAAGAACAAACAGTATGTGCATTAAGAAATTTGAGTATTATTTTATGACATCTTGGGAGAGATGGCAAAGTAAAGACCATGATGGGGTGGGGGTTGGGGCTTTTTCTTGACCCTGCCTAGGGGTCCATTTGACTATGATCCAACTCTGTGTGCTTGAGTGTGCGTGTTTTGTGTGGGTGTGTGCGTGCATGTGTATTTTATATGAGTATAGATGATGTGTGTGTGTGTGTGTGTGTGTGTGTGTGTGTGTGTGTGTGTGTGTCTGCTGCATGTGTATAGTAGCTTAACAATAGGATATCATTTGTTGCACCAACTGTGTGAGCAAGTTATGGGCAGGAGATGAATTACTCTAACAGAGGAAGATTTAGCTAAATAATGGATCAGTCGACATTAGTGTGATATAAAATATGCTATGTAAGAATAGAGGGTCTTTGTCTTGTTTTAAAGCTGCAAATCACACTGACAGGTTAATAGTCACTCATTTTAAAGATCAACATAGCTGACTTTATGCATATTTTTACATTAGTCATTTGTGTTTTTACACATAGTAAGGGTCAAGTAAAGAAGAGTGATTTTTTTTCAGAGGATTGCAGAATAGTGTTACATTTGTTTTGTTAGAAACAGGACATCTGATCTCCAAACATTTCTAGACTTCATGTAGTCTATTTCTGTTATGTCCACAAGATGGTAGAAGAGAACTATCTTTATAACTTAAAATAGACATTCAGGCAATAAATACAACATTGAACAATCTTGTAAAGTACCAGTTGTAGAGTAGTTATACTTTAAAATCATAAGATAGGGTAAGACTGACATGACACATAACACACAAAATCAAGCTATATATTAATGGACAGCTTTGTCTGTGTTTTTAATTGCATGCAGCCCTACTAGAGTAGGTAGCTGAAGGTAGGGCATCTGAATAATTATTTATAGCTAAATATTATGTGTGCAAGGAAAAAAAAACACTGTATGACTTAAGATGATGTAACTGTCCATTCAGCAATATAGTGACATTAATGGTTATTAGGAAAGAGTTTTATTTAATGTGTACCACATGACAGAGAAGATCTGACCCCCCCAGATATAGACTTCTTTAGGTCAAACCAGCAATGCATGACAACAATTTCTGCCTTCTAAATATACAATACTTTGTGTCCTTGTTCAATATGACGGTAGGGTTTGAGAACTGAGCTGTTGTGTACTGGTTTCTGCACTAATCTAGGTAAGTAACCATCAAATACGTTAACAGTCCCTGTTTTCATAAATGCAGCAACAGACTCTCTCCTTGTTGTTGTTGTGTCTTTCGGCTTTTCCCGGGCAGGGGTCGCCACAGCGGAACTCCGGTCCGCTAATGATTGGCAGTAGATTTTCACATGCTGAGTTGCCAGCCCTGATGCACAACCTTCAACGAAGGTATGCCCATTCACGCATGTCTCCACGCAGAAGAGGCTCTAGCTGAGAATCGAACCGGACAGCGTCTTACTGGGAGGCGATAACTCTACTATTTAATGCTTACAAACAAACATTATGGTGTTATTGTGAAAGGACATGTGATCTGAGAGCCTGAAGCATTACAGAAATATGGACAGAGTTCATCATTTAAGCAAAATAAAAGACACAATAGCGATAAAAGGGAAAGTGAGCATAACCATGAATCAATCCCACATACCTAGAAAGTAATGGGCCTAGTAGTGGAACAGAGCAGAGTGAACCAGTAAGAGACAGATGTGGGGATCTATCCCCGGCATTAGAGAAATTGGTATGACAAGCAGTATTTCTTAAGTGGTGAGGCCACCCTCCCTGGGGAGACTCAGCTGTATTTCAGAGGAGGACCAGACAACTAAGAAAATATCTTGTAGTTAAAACATAATTCCATAGCTCTGTGGTATAGATGAAGGGAACTATGAATTATGATCCAGTTGATCTTGGTTTAATTAGTGGGCCAGATACTGTAGGAATTGGCTGGGCTGTAGGTCTGTAGAGAAATGATTCAACTGTACCTGCTTGCTTCTTCTTCTCTGGGGGAGGGATGGAGTTGCATGGCCTGGGACTTCATTTTATATCACATACCCTTGGTGGAAACTACTGCGGTAGTGGTGCTGCGGTAGCGTTGTCGCCTCACAGTAAGACGCTGTCCAGTTCGATTCTCAGCTAGAGCGTCTTCTGCGTGGAGACATGCGTGAATGGGCGTACCTTCATTGAAGGTTGTGCATCAGGGCTGGTAACCCGGTACGTAAAAATCAACTACCAATCATTAGCGGACCGGAGTTCCGCTGTGGCGACCCCTAACCGGGAAAAGCCGAAAAACACAACAACAACCCTTGGTGGAAACTGAAGACAATAAAGAACACATGTACTTTTAAGAGGAGATGAACTATGATATTACATTACCACTGAAGGCAGTGACTACCCCTTAGATTAATCATTGCATATCCAGCCCAAATGAAGAGCTTTTTAGTATGTAAGAGAAAGTTAAGATACAATACATTAATACCTTACTAAGCCACAGTATGACAGACCAGCTTAGTCCCCATTCACCTCCTCAGAGCAGGGCAACCCAAACCCCTAGATAAGCTACAAACGTATTCTTAAGAGCATGACACTCCCAATAAATGATCATACTGGATTATCATCATTAGTAAGCATGGAGAACGGAGGAAAACAGAAAATATAGATCAGCAAGCAAGAAATATGAAGTGGGTGGCAGCTGGGGGAAAAAAGAAGCATATCCTCATATAAGCTGACTACTCATTGGCATTTCTAATTGGATGAGGCTACCTACTTAAATACGGAAGGAAATAAATATAGCCAATGAAAAGTCACACAACCTCAAATGAATAACAATGTAATAAACCAAATGTAAGTTATTTCAAGCAGAACTGTAGATAGGTATTTGTGTGCCCTGTGCAGTTCCCTGATCTGGTACTCTCCTTCCCCTCAACCTGAAGATCCAAACAAACAAAATAAAATCTTCTCCACATTGAAGACTTCTCCATAGAAAACACTGAAGGAAACCACTTGCCAAAAATGTGACAAGCTGCTTGTTGCAGCTAAACATACACAAAGCACTGAAGTACTTCTGTCCTAATTGCACCAGCAAAATGAGTATTCACTTCTGAATGATGGTATAGCACTACTGCCTAATCAGTATTTGCTGATCATGCTCCCTAACACCTTGCATTTCAAATGGCTGCTCTCTTTGCCTCACCCTTGTACCTATAATTTCAAATGTGTGTGTGTGTTGGGGTGAGGGGTGGGGTTAGTCAATGACTGTATGGTGCAAAGTACCTTTTTTCTTCTATAGGGATGCCTGGAATCCTTTTTGTTTGCTGAGGGAGATTTAAGGGCTTTTTGTGGTTTGACTGAGGCACACTGTCATGGAGTCAAAGAACCAGTGATTTAGAGAAGATAGCTAATGTGTGACAATATGTGGTTGCACAGAATGGCAGAGATACTAGAGGCATAGCCCAAATTCTGCAAGCACCATAACCAGTTCCTTTCAAATTAACCCAAAAAATAAAATACACATTTGCAATGGGGCAGCTGAATCCATGTGGGCAGCTTAATGTTAAGCTACTCAGATTCTCTGTCTAGGGACCTGTGCACCCGAAGGTAGGCTAGTCAGATCCATGTTCAAGAATGAAGGAGAAGAAGATTATACAAAACTGCATGGTGGCTTTCTACGCATTGAAGACGAGAGTTGTACTATCCTTTTCCAGAACTAGATGTCTGGCTTCAAAACAAAACTAATGCTTTTATCCATGCTAGTTCTGAACAGTGCTGACCAGCCTTTACCGTTTCCAACAAAGGTGAAAGGAGATGCATTTAAGGCACTGACAATTTTACCAGAGGTAATGATACATTAGTACTGTCAGATCATAAGGAACACTGATGAGAAGCAGTGGTGACTGGTGACGTCAATGCAAGTGGGGGGGGGGCTGCAAGAAGCAATTGAACATGTGGGGCTAATTGTAATGGGGTGGGTTTCTGTCATGACAGGTCAATGACCATTACTTATGATCAAACAACAGATGGGGGTCAGTTACTGTCAACCACAGATTACATCAGTACCCATTTATTATAGCCACCTTATGGACTATACACCTCAGATATCTAACTACAATCAACAAAGCAAGCCTTAGGTTAAATGGAGCTCCGGGCAAACTATTCCATGGACCCCCCCCCCCGCACACTGCTCTCCCCTGCACTTTCCCAGTGCCCTCTCCCACCCTGCCCCCATATCATCCAGATTTATCACTTCATTCCTGTGTTTTCAGTTTGTCTTAATTTTTACCTTTCCCCTCTATCTTTTCAACATACCCTACCCAGCCAAGACTCCACTGTAATAAGTGTAGAGAAAGCAATTAAATTAAACTAGGGTCATAGGGCTCTTGATGCTGTGAGGTGTATCTTAAAAGCATTTTTAAAACCTTTTCATCCAAATGATGGCCTAAATAAAAAAATGTAAGTAAGGAAAGAAATTTAGTATATTTTTTTTAATTTCCAGAAAAAGTAAGCTGTAATTAAAGCTTAATGTTGAAAGCTAATGACAGAGTAGATTCCAATAAAATGAGATGATGAATGATTGAAAAGATGGAGAGATCTTATCTGAGAATAGTGTTGGCTTCCCTACCTCTGCAAAAAAGATAGCCACCTTCTTTGTGCCCCTCTGGTAATAATTGAGATGAAAGTAAAATAATAGTTAACCACAGGCATTAATTATATACCAGAGGGTCGGGGGAAGGAAATCAGAGCACCAGGATAAAACATACACAGAGCAAGGGAGTGCATTTATTTATTTATTTGCTTTTGTTGACCAGGAAAGTCCACTGGGTTGGTGTGAGTCCATTTTCAGTGTAGGCCTGGGGAGAAAAGCTCCACAACAACATACATGATAATAGAAATTTGTTAAACAGATATTTGCAGCATGTAACAATTTACAGGAGTAACAAACAGGAGGATCATTTGGAACATAAAACAATTATTTGGCTGGAAGTTATAAAAGAAACATTGATACATAGCAAGGTATTCAGTATATGCAGAGTTTAACAGAAGAGACAGATAAGCTTACACATATACAGTTTTGTTGTACTTATTAGATAGCATACCATGTGAAGCAAGATGAGGTAGATGGAACTTTTCAAGAGTGGCACTTAATAAGGAAGAATAATGATGAGTATGGGGATGGTCAACCAGGAAATCAGGTTATGGAGGAATTGGAGATGGTACATGGACAGAGCCATTGAGAAGAGAGGTATTGGTGTAGTGAGTTTTTGAATAATGGGGCACTATTAATGGTCCAGAGAAGAGGTGGAGGGGCATTCCAGAGTTTAGCTACAATGAAAGAGTAGAGATACTGACCTGCAGGGAGTTTTGGTCTCTTTACTTGGATAAGAGATTGATTTTCAGATCTTAGAAGTCGGTTTGGTTGATAAAGAGTCAGAAGAGAGGCAAGGGCTGGGCATTCGGGAGGTTTAGAAATAATTGTGTGTGCTGTAGATAATTGTATGCATGTGAGGTGCTGTGGGAGTTCTAGCCAGTTCAGGGATTGTAATGAATAGCAGTGATGGGAAGAATATTTTGCACTAGTCAGAAACTCAGCAATTTTGTTATAGCAGCTATCCATTTTTGTTTTTAAAGAGGATTGGATGTTTGCTAGAATGGGGGCACCATAGATGATAGAAGGTAGGAGAAAAGTTAGGGAAAATGTTTTTCTAGTAGAGTAGCTTAAAAAGTGTTTATGTCTATAGAGGGTACTAAGTTGTTGGTGAGTTTTTTTAATGTTGTTGTGAATGTGTTGGTCAAATGCTAAGTTGTCATCTATAGTAACGCCAAGTGACTTGGTATGGGGGAACGACCTCTAAAGCAGTTTTGTTAGAAGAGTAAATGATACATTCTGATTTATTAATAGTGATAGGTTTTGGGGTGTAAAGAGCAAGAGTTTGCTTTTATTGGGGTTATGGGCGAGGAGGTTATTTGTCATACAGATTTCGGTGGTATGGAAAGCATTTTGGGTAGTGGTCAGAAGTTCTGTTTCTTAGGTGCCGGAGCAGATAATAGTAGATTCGTCTGCATATTTAACTACAAGTCTTTGAGTGAGAGCAGAGTGAAAGTTGTTA
Source organism: Protopterus annectens (assembly GCF_019279795.1). NCBI lineage: Eukaryota > Metazoa > Chordata > Ceratodontiformes > Protopteridae > Protopterus > Protopterus annectens. The sequence continues at coordinate 1,205,098,772 of NC_056745.1, forward strand.
ATGAAAATACTGAACAGAAGAGGTCCTAAAATGGACCCTTGGAAAACTCCTGTAGAAGTAGTGAGAAAAGATGAGAGGGAGTGTAGCCATTTGGTGGACTGTTGTCTGTTTGTAAGATAACTGGTAAACCAGTCAAGGATGGGAGTGCACATGCCTAGGTGTGAGAGCTTAGAAGAAGGAGAGAATGGGAGATAGTGTCACAGGCCTTAGAGAGATTGAGGAAAAGAACAGAGACAAGTTTACCATCATTGCAATTGTGGTTAACAGTGTTTAAGAAAGATAGAAGAGCAGTTATAGTGCTGTGACCAGGTCAAAAGCCATGCTGAGTGGTGGAAATGAGTTGGTTTTGTAGTAGATAAGTCATAAGTTGAATTTTTAATACATTTTTCCATTATTTTACAAATGGGGGATAGTATGGCTATAGGGCGGAAATTAGAGATTTCTGAATTGTTGCCGACTTTGTGTAAGAGAATGATGTAGGCTTTTTCCAGAAGGAAGGTACATAGGCTTCTTGGATAGATCTGTTTATAAGAATACTTATGGGGTAGCAGATGGATCTGGCTGAAATCTGTAGGAATTCAGGGTATAAACTGTCTGGGGCAGTGCTACCAGGTTTAAGTTTTAGCAATAGTTTAGCTATAGTGGAAGTAGGGATAGGAGAGAAAGAGAAAGTCTGGGGAGAAGGGTTTGTTGAGGAGTAGTGCATTGGTACTGGGTTATTGTTATGACTAGTTTGAGGTAAGGTGGAAGCTAGTTTGTATATAATCTTTATAAAGCAGGAATTGAAGAGGGAAGCTATTTCAGCTGGGGTTTTGTCAGGATTTGGGCAAGGGTTGCTTTTGGTGCCAGGGTTTAGTAGAGTAGAGACTGAGTTCCAGACTCTTTCTAGATTGTGTTTGCAGTCATTTTGGAGATGGAGGTAGTATTGTTTTTTGTCTTTAATAATTAGACATTTTACTTGTGGAGCTGTGTGAATAGCTGGAGTTCGATGGGGTTTTTACTTTTCTGCCATTTTTTCCATGGTCTGTCTCTGGTAATCATATGTTTTTTGGTTTCTCTAGAAAGCTAGACTGCATGATTTATTTGTATTCTCTTTTTTTGGAGGGGGGGCATTCTATTGAGTATGCTGAGGAATGTTGAGTTGAAAATTTTAACTACTTCATCTAGAGGTAAAGGTTTTAGAATGCTCCAATTAATTGCACTTAGTGTTTTGTTGAAGTTTGTTGGGTTGAAATTAACTAGCCTTCTGGAGGGTTTGTGTTGGTGATGGTGTAAAGTTGTGGAGGTGGAGCGTGTTATGTAGGTGGGCAGGTGGTCTCTAATATTGCAGGGTAGAGTTCCTGCCGATATAATTTTTTGGGGATCAGATTCCAAAATCTAGTCAAGTATGGAACCATTGTTGTTGTTGTTGTTACTAGGCTGAGTTACACTAGTAATGAGCTGAGTGAAGTTATAGAGATTGATGGCAACATTTGGAGAAGGAGTTATATGACATAGCCAGTTTATGTTGACATCCCCTAGAATTATCACGAAGAAAAGCACCAAATCCAAACCTTGGTGGACTTCCACAAAGTTTATTTAAAACTGTTCTAAACTGACTGAGAATGGCCTCAAAGCCAAGGTACAATATCCAATATACACGAAAAACAAAAAACAAAAAAAGCAGTAGATGAAGCGCTTTTCGTCCGGATAATATCCGGACTTCATCAGACAACTTACTCATGTACCCAGTAGGTTTAAGTAACCTCCCACAGAATTAACCAATCAACTCTCAAGGAACACCTTCACATGGGTTTCAAACACAAAATCTACCATAGGTACAATCAATTTGTTAGTCTACCATATGCCCCAGTTCTTTATACAGATGGTAAATCTATTCAGTCGTGACAGCCAAAATTGCAATGCCTGAAAACCCACAGTTGATCCGTTAAAAAATGCCATAAACAAACGGGTGACTTCAGTAGGTATAGTCATTATCCCCTAGAATTATTGTTTCATTGTGGATATTGTTTGAGGTGCAGGCTAAGATTTCTTCTAATATAGGAATATTATTACCTGGTGGGATGTATATGACTACCAAGTACAGATTTTTGAAATCGTTCATTTTTAGCTGTGCTGTGATGAGTTCGGCTGTAGAGAATTAGGGAATAGAGTTTGAGTATGGGATGATGGTGAAAGATTTAGGGTAGAGAAGAGCAACTCCTCCTCCTTTATTGTGGGGTCTGTCTGATGTTAAACAGGAGAAACCTGGGGGGGAGGAATTCGGTGTCTTTTATATATGGCTTTAGCCATGTCTTGGTTACAGCAATTATGTTGGGAATGGAACGGGATATCCAGGCATGGAATTCTGGGATTTTATTTCTAATACTTTGTATATTTATGGTGGTGAGTTTTAGGGATTTGTGACATTTGGGGGGGGGGCAGATGGAGTGGGTCCTGGGTTGGCGTGAATGTCTCCACATTGGGGAAGCGTAGTGGTACTATCTGAATGGTGTTTTTGTAGCAGTTTATGCTTTGAGTTATACTGTGTTGTGGGGAGAATTGTATGCAGAGTGTACTGTGTCTGTGACAGGATTGTGGGTTTGAGGAATAACAATGTTTTAGTAGAGTAGAGACTAGAAGATATTTTGGAGTAAGATTTGTGTTTGGGGAATTCGATAGAAGTGATAGAGGTGGTTTTAAATTGTGTGTGAGTGGGATGAAGTGGTGTAAGGTGTAGAAGGAGCATAAAAGACAATGAAAGAAGAAGGAGTAGTGCAGTCAAAGTTATTAGTGACATTATAAATACTAAATGAGTGCAGAGGTAACAGAGGAGGCTGTGGAGAAGGGGAGGGGTTTGCTATTGTAGAAAGTGGGACTAATTAATAAAGGCTGATTGTAGCACAGTTGAATGGGGTGTTGGTTAATTGGATATATTGAAGTATGTGTGTTGGGTTTACAGAGTGGAGCTTGTTTTGATTGGTAACTTGAGTATGAGTGGGGTATAGTTAACTATAAATGATACATGCAGACTTTACACAGAAGGAATCACAGCAAAAAACTCAACCAAAGAACCAAGTGCTACGAATTAATAGTACTCGCTGCACCACTGTAGCAATGATCAGTTTCAATCACACACATCCTGTCCAGACTGCCACAGGCAGTAATTTGTTGTGTACAATGTTGAGGTTTGTGATGGAAAGTGAAACAAAAAGTTTGTCCAGACTATTACTTTTAGTTACACTGCAAGCCCCCCCCATACACAAGCATGTAATTTTCTTTACAGACAATCCCCATACCCATCAGTTACAGTCCCTTTATTGACTGCATAACTCAGATTTCTTATTATATTAAAAACAATAGCCACAGTAAAGTGCCCTAGCTGGCTTCCCTCAAATGCACACTAATTCTGCAAACCCGAATAATCATTGCCTAACTTGAGCAAATAACAGCAGGGTCAGTCAATTATATTCAGCAATAGTTTCTCTACCCAGCATTTAAATCCATATTTATTGAATCAATACACCATTTTTTAAACAAAAAATGTCTTTATTGAATAATCACTATGACATAGGCAATCATACATTTATATAAATGAAAACAAACCATAGTGACATATTTTCAGTTGCAAACATTATACATCACATACAATCTCCTATACAGTCATTATTAATCGAACATTATATAGTTCATCAATTTCTGCCTTCCCTTAAACCTCATTCCTCCTCCAAATCATTACTCTGCATGTACTGTTCACACAATTCCCATTTTTTCTATGTAGTTTGCTCCTACCCTTTTCTAAAGATTCCACTTCCAGTTCTTTTATCTTTGTTACTATATTTACTACTTCTGATATGGTTGGTTTAGACTCTGATTTCATTTTCTAGAAATTTCTTTTTCAGCAGCCACTAGAATTAAACTCGGCAAGGCCTTACTATGTCTGGGCAATTCAGATCCTGTATCACAGCTCAAAAATAATTTCCTTGTAGTAAAATAACATAATAACAATTTCTCACAATAACTTATTTTAACACATAAACACACACACATAAGTGACCATCAATTATAGCTGGATGTATAACTGTGACTATGCACCTCTGATGTTCGATTGTGATCAAATTAATGAATAAATACATAACTGCCACATAGGAATGTATCTTCTCAGCTCACTGCTGTCAGAATAGAGTGCAATTCACTACAGTCCCCCCCCCACCTACCTCTCAATCTCTTAGCCCAAGAGTCAAAGAGAAAGCTAAAAGTGTGAGGCAAATGACCAAAATCAGGAACAGATATTGCGCTTTTATAAGAATATCTGGGGCAAAGGAAAAGGGGAGTACTTATATTAATTACAAGAGGCACTCTAGTAGTGATAGAAGAGGAAAAATTATAATGTTAGACTTGTAGTATTAAAGAGATACTGGCAAGGGAGGAGGATTACTCTGGCATATATTTATATTCCACCTAAAACTGCAACAATGGAGGTTAAGAAAATTCTGGGAGAAATAATCATCTTTCAGCGGGGAATATTATTAATAGATGGGAATGGAATTTGATTTGCAACAGTGAGGATGTATCTGGGGGTCCTAGAAGGGAAAATATAATAAAAGAGGGTAGGTTTTTGAAAAAAATTATGAAAATATTTGGTATGGAAGATGTGAATTCAGTAGCAGGAGAGAATTTATATATTATTCCCCAAGATACAAAAACTGCACTAGGCTATAAAGAAGTTATATTTCAATGGAACATGTACATTTAATTGAAAGTTTTGATATGCATCCAATAACTATTTCAGATCACACTCCAATAATAACTAAAAAAAAATGCAGGTTAATATAATAAAAAATGAGACACTGGTGATTCCCCACCCATCTGTTAAAAAAGAGGAATTCAAGGAATGGATAGTAGAAATTATTCGGGAGTTATTATGGAAGATAGAAATTTCTTCTAAAAATATTGCTAGGGAGTGGGTTAAAATTAAGGTGATGTTTAAAATAGGGTGGAAGTAAAAGAAAAGAGATATGGTTAAGAAGTAAAAGAATTATTTAGAGGGACTGACAATGGTTAAAATATTGCAGAATAGGGGGAATCTCAAAGAAGAACAGGCTCAACTGCAGAGTGCAAAAGAGAAAAAAAAATACCTCAATAATATGCATGCATTTAGAAAGATTACTGTTAAGCTACTTTTTTTGATAATAACTCCGGAACACAAAAAACTTTCAGGACAACAGCTCAGGCAACAGAAAGTAGGAAAGATTGTTGTCTAGCTTGGGGAGCCTATAACAAGGAAAATAACCAGAGATCCTGCAGAGGTATTATAAATATTTCAACAATTTTATAAAAATCTGTTTAAAACAGAGAAATGTGGAAATCAAGAAAAAGTACAAATGGAATTTTTTATGAAAGAATGGAAGAATTAAGTATGCCAAGGTTAGAGATAGATGAAGCTCAACTACTAACAGGATAGGAAGAGATGAGATAAAAATGCTGATACATAACCAATCTACAGGAAAGTCCACAGGAACAGATGGTACTCCTGTGGAAGATTGGAAGCTAGGAGGGAAGAAAGTGATAAAGATCTGGAGAAGCACCAATGTCCTGGAAGAAAGCAGTGGTGGCTGTAATCTCTAAGGATGGTAAAGACCCATCAAATCCAGCTTGATAGTGGCCCATTTCAATCCTAAAGCAGGATTATAAAGTGTTTATGTCTATACTGGCTAAAAGAATGGCAAAGATGATGTCAAAATTGAGAGATCTGGATCAATGAGGTTTTGTGTACAGGAGGCAAGCATTTAACAACATTAATAGAACAATGATGATCCAGAGGGCAGCAGAATGTAAGAAAATACCACTGTTGTTGGTGGGTCTTGGTGCAGATAAAACATTTGATAGAGTAAACTGGAATTTTATGAGTAGGGCAATGGAAGCATTTGCATTCACTAAGGTTGATTAGGATGATATATGAAGGATCAGGGACAAAAATTAAAGTGTGTGTGTGTGTGTGTGTGTGTGTGTGTGTGGGGGGTCTTTGCTGATAAGTTCTATTTGAGCAGAGGAACCAGGCAGGGGTATTCCCTTGCCCCTTTGTTATTTGCATTATATTCTGAACCATAGACAAAGAAAATAGGGACTCAGAAATTAAAGGATATAAATAATTGGCACTGCAGTCAAGAAAAGTTTGGCTTTATTTCCAGATGGTATTAATCTATACCTGATAAAACCAGTAAAGGACATTTTAGTATTGTGGAACATTCTGAGACAGTTTCAAGTCTTTTCAGGATACAAAATTAAAGAACATAAAACAAAGGCAATAGCTGCAAACTATGGACCCATACACACATTGGTTTCGAAATATCCATAGTTATGAGGACATGATAACATTAAGTACTTAGGTGTATGGAATAAAAAGATTCTGTTATGGCAGCTAAGGATATGTGGGAAGAGACAAAGATATAAGCAGTGAAAATGTTTTTAGTCCCCAAGTTTTATACACAAGTCAGGCATATTTTTATCAACCAGTGGAGAAGTTGTGAATAGCAATTAATGAAGAGGTGAATGATTTTATCTGGGAGGGGAAAATGGCATCCTTCCAATAGAACAGGGTCTGTTGGGATTACTTGATTTGAAGGGGTATTTCAGAGCTAAACAGTTAAGGCTGCTATACATAGCACAAGCTGAAGGCTATAATTCAAAGTGGAAAGGGATGATGTTGAAACTGGGGGAAGCTCATAGAATAAGGAGAAATTGGGATTTTGGATGTAGATTCTTAGGGAGAATAACAATAACCATATAAAATATTATATTTATAAAGCAGCAGATAGTATTCTAAGAACTAAGCCAACACTGGGATGGAGAAAAGAGATTCTGCCAGTAGGGATTATTGCAATTACAGGTACACAGAATAGGTAAAAGGAGGCTGTAATTTACTGGAGAAAACTGTCAAAGGAACCAAGGTATTGGGAGCAAATAATTAGAAAAGGAAAGGTAATAGAATGGAAGAGGTCAAAAATTCATTTGGTCTGCAAGCTAGAGATTGCCTTCCCTATCAAGATTTAATATTAGAGTACAGGCGAAGAGAAAGAAATGGGGAAACCTAAGTGAAAGACCATCACTGGTATAGTTATTAGTAGAATCTAGAACAGAAACTGCTGTTAAAATGCATAATTAGTAGGGCATATACAATATTGCGCTGTGACTATAGGAATCAATCAGAATAGGTTAGAAAGGATTGGGAAGAGAGTTTTGATAAGCAATTCACAAAGAAACAAGAGGTGGATATATGTATGGCTCCCAAATATACGTTTAGAAGATTTAAGATCTTTGCTTAGAAGTGTTTGCATAGGTATTTTATACCCCAAGCAGATTCCAAATAATTTTTCTTAGGTAATTTGCAAATGTTGGAGGTGTGATGTGGAACAAAGGGGTAAATGAGAACATATTTTTGGGAATGTAATAAGTTGGCAGACTTTAAAAAATACATGCAGACTACTCTATCAGAAATACTAGGTGAGCAAATTGGTGCAACTAAGGAAATGATTGTTTTTTTTTTTTTTTTTTTGCTGCGATACAGAATCTGAATTGCTTAGACATAGTAAGGCCTTGCTGAGTTTAATTCTGGTGGCTGCCAAAAAAATGGGAATTAAAGTCTAAACCAGCTGTGCTAGAAGTAGTAAATATAGTAACAGAGATAAAAGAATTGGAAATGGAACTTTAGAAAAGGGTAGGAGCAAAACTCCAAAAATGATCCTAAAAAATTCTGGGCCAGCATTAATAATCTCTTATCCCCAAGCCAGTCTACAACACCAAACCCTCAGGATTCTAACCCAGACAACCCCACACAAATTGCCAATGACTTCAATTTCTTCTTCACTAATACCATCCAAACTCTTGCTAGTCACCTATCCCCTGACACCACTAAACTATTTTTACCTACTGGAAATACTCCACCTAATTTTCAATTACAACCTATATCTACATCCTTTGTCTTATCTCTCCTTCAAAAACTAAAACCTTCCACTCCCTCTGCAAACTTCCTGCTGTATTTTTGCAAATTGGAGCCAAAGCCATCGCTTACCCGATTTCTATTCTGATAAATAGATCTATTAACGAAGGAATCTTCCCTTCTATCTGGAAGATATCTCACATTATCCCACTACACAAAGGGGGGAACTGTAAAGACCTTTCAAACTATCGCCCAATAGCACTACTATCACCCCTAGCTAAAATTTTGGAAAAATGTATCCACAAACAACTTCTTAATCACCTCCTCCAAAACAATCTACTTGCTAACTGCCAGTATGGCTTCAGACCTTCCCACAGTACTACTACTGCCTTACTCTCCTTTACCAACACCATCAACCACAACCGCAACAATAATTATCTAACATCTTCAATCTTCATTGACTTATCTAAAGCTTTCGACATGGTTAATCATAAACTCCTCCTGCACATACTAAAATCCCTCTCACTTGACACCCCTTCTTTAACATGGTTTACATCCTACCTAGATAACCGACAGCAGGCAGTGCTTTGGAAAAATTCAATATCTAATCTCCTTCCTACCTCTTTAGGAGTACCCCAAGGCTCTATCCTAGGCCCCCTCTTATTTTCAATCTTTATCAACGACCTCCAATCAGCTATCCCTAACACCACCTGCATACAATATGCAGATGATTCTACTATTATCTGCACTGCCACTTCTCAAACTGAACTTCAGTCCCTTACCCAAAAAGCCTTTTCTACAATTGAAAACAGATAGCTGGTGCCAGAGCCATAAGATAGTTAAGAGCCCAAAAAAAAAATAGCCCTGAACCACGGGAAAAAAAAGGGTAACCCCAAGCTACCATATAGGTGGCAATCCACAAACAGAAGACAGGTTATCAGGGACCTGGGGACAGGTTGACCAGAGCCTTTTGACAAACACCTTGCTAAAGTGGTGGTAAGAAAGACCTTCACCATTCACATGATTCACCTGATGAGATTCCCAGATGACATCCAGAGGTCATGAGGTCCTGTCTTCTTCACTTATCCTTATCAGACCAATGATAATACAATGCCCCCATTCGGGATGTGTCTCTCACGACATCTGCAGCAATTGGAGAGCACCAAAAAACCAAAACCAAAAAAGGACAAGGAAATCTATCATATGCTGCCAGATTGAGATTGAAGAAAGCTCTAGCCAGTATCAGTAAGCATACCGCTGCTCAGAGGTGACATGTGCAAGGCCACCAACACCAATGCAATGTCTCAGGAATGGATCAACCACAAAAACCAAACCAAAAACCACCAAACCACTAGCCAAGCCTTTAAACCAAACCTTAAATAGGATATAAATAGGACGTGCTGGACTCAGAGATTTATCAGCCACCCTATGCTGTGGAATAAATCGGTCCATGTGAGGAGCACCTGGCTGACTCTGTTCAAGAGAGAAATCTAGACCTGTGGATGGGAGATGGTAGGTTTACGAAGGAAATCATCTCTGGGTCACTGCTGGACAGAGGCACAACAACTAATGGGCACAGTATTTTTTTTTATATAAGGTATGTAAGCACACAAAATGGGGCTAGGCTTATAAATGCCTTAGGGCAGATAGCCTAGTATAAACCTATGAACCTATGAACCTATAAAAATGGTTCTCTGATCGTTGCCTTCTCCTCAACCCCAAGAAAACCAAACTGTTACTGTTCTCACCTTCCCGTAAATGTACACCACTTAATTTCTCTCTCACATCAACTGATTGCACTCTCATTTCTCCTGACTCAACTACAAAATTACTAGGAATAATAATTGACAATAATCTAAACTTTGACTCACAGATCAACAACACAATAAAAGTAGTTAACAAAAAAATTTGTTCCCTTTACAGAATCAAACCCTTCCTTACACATGAAACAAGAACCATCTTAGTTAGATCTCACCTTATCTCAACTCTTCTATATGCCTCCCCCATCTATACTAATCTCTCCAAAAGCAACCTTAAGAAACTTGCTACATCTTATTACAATATTGCTAGATTTGCTACAGGATCCCAGTTTCGTACTCACCATTGCCTGATCCTAAGACAGCTAGGCTGGCTAGAATTTCCTAACAAATTAATACTTCAACAGCTCTTAATAGCTCACAAAGTCCTTTACCAACCAAGTAAAATACCAATACTCTCTAACCTTGTAACACCTTACAATAACATGAAACAGCTACGCTCCTCTAACAAACTATTGGTTCATACCCCCAAACCTAATAACTCAGCTGGGGATTGCCTCTTTTCCAACTCTGTTGGAAAAAGGTGGAACAAACTACCCTCTGATATCACATCCTTGTCTACACTCTCACTTTTTAAAAGACAACTGATTATACATCTCAAGAGTCAATGGCTTTGCCCCTGTACCAACCCAGATTAACATTCCCCTTACTTTGTCTCTTTTCTCACCGTTTACCCTTACAACTTTCCTTTACATTATATCTATGTAAAGAAATTTATCTCTTATGCACAGTATGACCACAAAAAAAAAAAAAAAAAAAAAGATTTTTATTATTATTTCTTTGTTTTAGACTTTTAGACTTTTGTATTTCTCTCTGTTTGCTCCTATCATAGTTGAATAATAACTAACCTTGTCTATTAATTCTAATCATGTATTGCTTATTGCTGTATAACCATGTAATATTCCATTGGAGCTTTTCTCCCCGGGCCTCTACTGAAAATGGACATATATCCAGTTAGACTAGCCCGGTCAACAAATGTAAAATAAAATAAAATAAATAAATTACATAGGAAAAAGTGGGAATTATAGGAACAATACATGCAGGATAAAGTTTTGGAGGAGGAATGAGGTTTAAAGGAAGGCAGGAATTGAATGAGCTATGTTTGACTGACAATGAATGGATAGATTATATATAATGTATAATGTTTGCAACTGAAAATGTCAATATAGTTTGTTTTCATTTATATAATGTGTGATTACCTATGTCATAAATGCTAATTTAATAAAGATGTTTCTTGTTTTAAAAAAGATATTGCTCTTATATACACAGAAAGTTGTTAAAATAGTGTGATTGCTCATATGTTTGTCATTATTTAGTAACTAGTCCTCCTTCATTGCCAGAAAAAAGCACAAATCTTATGAAGAACAAACCAAAATATGAAACAAAATCAGAGACAATTGAGACCATCTATACCCCAACATGTATTAGACACAGACACAGACACATACACATGTGCACAAGTGACCACACACACACGCACATACATACACACATACAGTTGTTCAAAGAATGACTAAATACATAAATAATGGCCCATAAGTTTAATACATCTTTCTGCTGCCAGAACCATACAGTGCAATCCACTTCACTCTCTACATAAATTCCCATATCCACACAATACTGCTCAGTTGTTTCTCATTTTGGCTCAAAACCTTTCTCTGCCCCTTCAAATCCCTTCTGGTGATTTGGGAAAAAAATAGGCAGATTACACTAAATAAATAATAACAATGACTAGCATTATAGACTTCAGTAAATACATGTCAGTTCACATTTTTTTTTAATTTTCTCAACTTTTCAAGGTAATCGTAATTTATCAAAAGGATCCTTAATTTGTCTAATCGTTGAGAATAATTACTACTTTGGTTCTGGCTGGCATGATTGCAGATTATTGTTAAACTAAAATAAAAGAAAATAAATAGAGTGTGAACTAAAAAAGACTATTGCTGCCTCCCTTGTAAATCCAATTCCATGAATCTGCAATGATGACTAGTTATTTTATTTTAAATGAAATATTAAGGTAATAATAAAACAAGAACAAAAAAAATTAGAATTTTGATTTTATGGTACTGGCTGCAGCCCAGCAGCCAGTACCACAAGCCACCCCTGATTAAGAGCACTGTCCTGTCCTTCCTAAGTAATACAACAAAATGAGATAGTACATAAAAGGAAAGACTGTTTGGCTTCTGCAGCCCTGCCATTGCTCCCCCCCTTACAAAAGCAAGTAGTGCACCATCACTCAGGTATCTAGACAGAAGCTAGATTCTGTAGTAATAGAGATGGAAATTGAGAGTTTAGAGTGCCAGGAGGATGATGTTTTTTTTCCAAGCTGGAAGGGTGAAGATGTGAAGAAGTCAGGGGAATGAAGAAAAAGCAGAAATGAATTGATCAAGTCTCAAGGGGGATGCTTACAAGTGGGGGCAGTCTTAAGGGGCTGATCCACATTGAATACTGAAGCAAGATACCCTACTCAGTGTCATTTAAATATGTCATTTTTTTCCATTGTCTAAGTTTGTATGAGTCTTCAAGTCTGTGGAGGCTTCTGGATGTGGGAGGTTTTTGGAAAATTACAAAAAGGTTATTAAACAACATATTGTTTTAGTGTAGAAGGGTGGTGGGAGCATAAATACAGAAAGCTTTATCATTTCACTGTGGGTCTCAAGTCATCCAAGTAGTAGGTAACAGTCACACTGTCCTGAGTAGTGATGTAACTCAGTTTAGACCCATTCTGCACTTAATATAAAAAAGATCATCCATTTTTTAACAGGGTGAAATGTTTAGCTCAATAGCTAAATAGTTATTATTCAGTTAAAAAACAAAACTGTACCCTAAAAACAACAACAACAACAAAAAATGTATTGCAGACATTCAGTACTACAGTCCTACTTCTGGGTTTAATACCCAGTAGCTTGTGATCTGCATTAAACAATTGCCATGCAATTGTGACCTAACAGCGCCAATAACAAGAAGTATATCAGGACTATTCCCAGCCTGAGGGACAGTCTGTCTACATCAGGAGTTGATTTAGGTCAGCAGTTCATGCGTAATTAAGGTTTTTGTTTTTCATCCTGCATCAGACATTAGCAGAGAAAGGGATTCTATGGGGGTGTGGTAGAGGGATAGTGTCTGTGTAAAAAACATTGTCTTACCAACACACACGTGTGTGTGTGTGTGTGTGTGTGTGTGTGTGTGTGTGTGTGTGTGTGTGTGTGTGTGTGTGTGTGAGTGTGTGTGTGCACACATGCGCACGTGTCTAACGAATTAAGTAAGCAGGGTTGCCCTACTCTGACTTTTTTTGTTTGGCAAGTTGAAACACTTTCCAGAAACTTCTTTATATTCAAATATGGTATAATCTGTCAGAAATAGGCTTACTCTTGGGAAGCAGTTTGTGTGCAAAATGACCAAAACTTACGTTGTGCTATTTCATGAAAAATTTGAAGATGCAGCACATATTTTGGCCTTCCTAATTATTACTTTATCGTAGCTTCACAAATTGTCTATTGCAATTTTTCATCCTTCAAAATCTGAAAGACTGCAAACCTCTGTTAAGTGTTAGTTCAAAAGAATCATCTGATTTGCAGGTATTACCAAAGGTGGTGGGAGTCATTCACTAATCAGTTGTTGTTTTCTCATGTCTGTTATGATACTCAATATCCTGTTGCATCTCCAAGAGATAGAAACTTCTTAGACAAGCGATAGAAACTTCTTAGGTTATTTACTCTAGTATGAATACTTTCCATGTCATAATTACCTTTAACCTTCTTTATCCTAGTTAAGATGACCCTAATTTTGGACTCAGGATGGTATGAAGCTATCACAGACTATATGCAAAAGTTCAACGAGGCATGTGTGTATTTTGTGCAAAACAAAACTGACAATTAATGTGTTGTTTTTGGGGTTTCTAGGCAGTAATGTATGCCTTATGGGCTTATGAATGTGGCTTAACTTAGATTTAAGCCCAGGTGATGTGGCTTTGTTGTATAGATATCCAGCAGTGATTATGTCTATGGATTGTTTGACTTGCTAATGATCTACAGAACTTAACTACTGCTTTGAGGCTGGGTACATTATACCATGACAAGCAATCACCACTAAACAGCACAGTGCAGTGGCTGTCTAGGCAAGACCTTTTTTAATTCTTCTTAGTAAGAGCAAATAAACACCTGCCTTCATGGTGACATTCTGGGCTGCTATAAAACAGCTATTACAATCTGGTCAATCCTTAACCCCAACACCTACCTCTACAAACACTATGGATAGTATATATATCTACTCAATTTAATACTTATTTTTACTAACTCCATATTATCTCTAACCAAAAATAACAACAATGCTCTTCTAACCATTCCCAAAGATCCCAAAGAACCAATTATTGCCTTTTCCTTCCAGCTCATATAAACCAGCACCATCAAAAAAATGCTTGAAAAACTTAAACCCACATCCCTTGCTGCTAACAATCTACCTTCTGAATATCTCAGATTAGCTGCTGATGCTATCTCCTTTCCAGTTTCCATACTACTCAACCACTCCATAACAGAACAGCATGTTCCCAAAATCTGGAAAATATCCTATATCATACCATCACATAAAGGTGGGATCTCTACAGACTTCTCTAACTACAGGCCTATTGCTATGTTATCTCCTCTACCATTTTAGAAAAATGTATACATTCCCAGCTTATGAATGACTTACTATCTAATAAACGTCTTACAGATTCCCAACATCGCTTCTGACCCAACCATAGTACCACTACAGCCCTTTTAAGTTTCACAAAGAAAATTAACCAATTCAGAAATAATGGTCAGCTAGTCTCCTCCAACTTCCTAGACATGTCCAAAGCATTTGATACAGTTTCCCATCACAAATTGCTCAATGAACTCTTAACTCTAAAACTAAGCCATTCTGACCTTACATGATTCCATGACTACCTATCTGATAGACAGCAAGCTGTCAAATGGCAATATGATTATTCATCTCGCTACCTGTCACATTAGGTGTTCCTCAGTGCTCTGTCCTAGGCCCACTCCTATTTACTATCTTCACCAATAAGCTCCCCACTGCTACCCACCTTGCCACAATCATACGGTACGCAGATGACCCTACACTCATCTGTGCAGCACTCTCACTCTCTCAGCTCCAAGAAATAACCCAATAATCCTTCTCAGCTGTAGAATCTTGGGTATCAGACTCTCAATTACTTCTCAATCCCAATAAAACTAAACTAATGCTAATCTTGAATAACAAAACCTCAGTCCCCTTGCCCTCCTTTCAAATACATTCATCCAAAATACCAAGATAACCTCAGTATCACATACTAAGCTACTCAGCGTTACAACTGATAACATGAAATTGGATAAACACCTGTCCCTAATCATAAAAAAGTTCATATACTGTAAAACTAGGCTCTGTGTACAGAATCAAACCCTTACTTATTGATTCCACAAGACAATCTATTGTTAGGACTCACTCACTCTCTACCTTACTCTACGCTGTTCCTATCTTCACCAACTTGAAGAAAACAGACCTAGCAAGTCTAGATGCCTGCTATAATAAGACTGCCGGATTTGGTACTAACTCTCCATATAGATCCCATCACTGCACTGCTCTACACCAATTAAACTGGCTAAAGCTACACAACCTCCTAACATTCACTCAAGTTATGATGGCCCATAGCATAGTATGACCTGATAAGTGCCCAGCACTCCATAACCTACTCCAACCTAAATCTAATAAAAGACACAAGATCCTCTGACAAAGTTGTACTACAAGTCACAAAAGCTAACAACAGTTATGGAGACTCTCTCTATTCCAGTCAGATCTCCAAGACTTGGAACTCGACCCTTCCAGCACATCCTAACCAATGCTAATCCTTCACAGTTCAAAACACTTCTCAAGGCTTACCTAGCTAAGTCTTGGCTTTGCTTTTGTCTCTCTTGGTTTATCATCACACCTCATAGACTGTGCACTTTACACTTATTCCATTATTACCTCATTAGATTTTTATAATTTCCACCTGATATAATCCATCTCATCTTACCTAGTATTCTCTTAAAAGCTCTCATCCTAATTTTCTTCCTGGATCAATGCAATATATAATTATCTCTTTTAATTTTATTACAATACCTTATGCATTGTTTATGTTTATACAATAGATTGGTATATCTACCTAACTCACAACACTCCAAGCATATCCGGTCTTATCCATTGTATGTAATGCTTTACTATTATTATGTATTCTTAGCTATTTTTATGTACAAGATTTCCATTCAATAGTCCATTTGTACTTTTGATTGCTTTACTTTATACCAGATATGTTTATGTTATATTTTTGTAGTGTTTTGTTTTTGTATCTATTGGAGCTTTTCTCCCTGGGCCTCTGCTGAAAATGGGCATCTGCCCAGGCAGACTATCCCGGTAAACAAATGGCAAATAAATAAATAAACATTCGAGCTTTTCTATCAAACATACCCATTTGTTGTTATTTGTATAATGTGATTTGTGTTCCATTAATATTTATTATTATAACTTAGGATGGAATGTAAGTTACTATTCTCTGTAATGATGAGTAGAGTTCATCATTCATGTATCAGTGAAGGAGGGAACACAATGTGAAATTTAACTATGCTGTTTCTGAGCATCTCTGTGTAGACCTGAGACGATACTCAACTGACTGCAACAGTAATCTCTTGGAAGCAAAGTGGATTATGCTAATGTATAACCAGTAAGACAATCATGTATTGGGTTTGTTCTTCTTTCTGTTATTGTTAGAGCTATTCTGTATGGCATAAAGGTTTTGATGAAGAAAAGCCACATGACCTGAAGGTACACATGGCTTGACTAAAAACTATGGAAAAGTAAACACTCAATTGTGCTTAATGTCCTAGACCTAACAGTGATAAAAATAAACATACGAGGAAAAAGAACAAGTTAGAAGGAACAACTATGACCAGTCTAATGTTGCCTGTTTTTATGATGTTATCAAAGGCTCATTCAATGCTGTGGATCCAACAATGCTGTGCACCACAATGCTAGGATCAGGTTATATAATTTTAGTGAGAACATATAGCAACCTATATGAAGTCTGCCTTCAAGGGTCCATGCCTTTTTGGGTCAAAGGTGAAGGCATAAAAAATTTGGAGAAGAAAGACAATACACCCCCCCCCCACTCCATTGGCACAGACTTTCAAATATGTAAATGTTCCTTTCCAAGGATGCAGAGGAACCATTGCCAAATGTAGTTTAGGTACACAGGAGATGAACCAGCAGAAATATAGAAGAAACCACAACTCTAAGGGAAACTTCCAGAGATGTTACAGTTCTAGAGAAAAAGGTTCTTACCAGTTTTTGGAAGCTGCTGCCCATCCTCAAGTACTCAGCAACATCAAGCCTGAGGCCTGACTGTTCCTCTCTCAAGGCAGCCTGGAGTTGCTTATTGCACCACCTGCCACCATGAAAATATGTTTGGTAGACAGGTGGGCACAGACAATAATATTCAGAGAAGAAATGTTTCCATTTCTCATATAGTTACCACCAGAATCACTGACTTTGTGGGTGTCCCACTCCTCAAAAATAATTTAAAAGAAGGAAGGTTCTTTGGATCTTCAAAAAAACAGGCATCCTTGAAGTCCCATCAAATTAGAAAGGGTCAGGATTTTAATGATTTTACTTAAAGCTCATTTTAGAGCAAACAAGAACAAGGATCTCAGATCAAAAGTAGATATAAATGGTTTGAGCAATATTATCCGCTAAGAAAGCTTTTGTATGGTTATGGTAGTCAGTGCTCTCTGGGTCTTCTTATCTTCACATCAAAACTGCCAAGATGTTTCAATTCTGGAAAGAAGATAATCATTTTCAATTCCAACTTTTCGATACGGACTCATCTCAACCCTCAGGGTTTTAACTAAATACGTGCTTGTTGTGGTGAACTATAAGGAACTACACAGAGCCAAAATCTTTCCATGTCCAAATTACCGGCTCCTTTCTGTACCCCTGATTCAGGATACTTGCTGTAAGGGAGTCTCTGATCTCATTATTCCACTCTCTGGGCATTACAATCAACTTTACAATGTCACAGCTGAGCCCCTCCTAGCTGTTTGTATTCACTGGCTATAATTTGGATTCTCAGGCATGCAGAGCACATCTGCCAGTGCACATCATGTGTTTTCTACTGGCCAAGGTTTGTAAAAATCTACATTCACTAAAGGTTTCTGTCCCTCAGTGCCTCAAGATAATGGCCTCTTGGTAGCTGCAGTTCCAGTGCAACTTCATTTCAGCTGAAGGTGTTACAGCAGATGTTACAAGTCAACAGGTCTTACATTTCAGATCAGATGTTCACACTTTGAACAGGGATAGATTCCTGTCCCAGAGACTTCCCATACTCTGGAATAAACTACCTATCTATATCAAACAAGGCTCCTCATTAGCACTCTTCAACAAAAATCTTGATGATTGGATGGGAAATAGGAAATTAACCCCGGGGATCACATCTGTGGCTCTGCTCGACAGTGGCACAGGAAAATAATTTTCTTGGGTGGCAAAAGCCAGGGTACCTTTTTGGCTGGGCTTGTATAGGCCCTAAGGCCAATACCCTAGAACCTACCTATGAACCTATGAACCTATGAACCCTTCTTTCTTGCCAGAAGTGGCTACTGAGTGTTATGTTAATTAATATGTGCATTTTACTGTATTTTTCCACAGTATTTCAATTATACAGAGTATATTTTCCATTGTGCACCATCAATTAAGGTTCTAGTTTAGTCAAATATTTTAATGCATTTTTGAAAATGTAACAACAGAAAAAAAAATGGTTTACCAGGTAGCTGAAATATAAACACCTGGTGTCCTTAAGGGTTCATTTGCATATATCCCATGTACCTCTAATACAAGAGGTTTATGGAATCACACAGTGGAAACTCTATTTTGGCTAGACTTTTCTTGTAGTTTTTACTGATAGGTTTGTCTGTGTGACCTTTTTACTTATTGTTTTGGTTAGTTAGTTAGTTGGGATATTTTGCAGGTACCGTAATGGTTATGGGCATTAGATGGGTACAATAACCCTGTGTTTCTAAAAGTTAGCTAAACAGTCCAGTTATACTGTGCTGATAATACCATAAGAAAGCTGAAACATGCATATTCACAGCCAGTGGGGTTTGATTTATTGGGCTGAATTTGTCTGTAATAGACTTGTAACAAAAACAGTCATGGGTATTCAGAACTGCCATGTAGTTGAAACACCTAGTGTCCTTAAGGGGTCATTTGCATACATCCCACATACCTCTAATAGAAGAGGTTTAATTGCAAAGTAGAAACTCTAGCTTGGCTAGATTTTCTTCTACTTTGTATTGATAGGTAGCTGCAATATTTGTAGAAGTTTACAGCTGTCCATTGACAAAAATTAAGCAGTGTGCAGACCTATTAAAATGGAAAGTATTAAGTTCTTCAAGTACAGTAATAGAACATAACATAAAATTCAGGTTCAGGTCTCTGATAAGTTCATATATACTTCTCTATTATGGTTTCTAGTCTGTGAATATGTTCTTGAACTTGGGAGACAGACTGTAAGCATGTAAAAAGTACATTATATAGGAGGAAAAATCTTGTCAAAGAAATATCTTGCAAATTAGGCTTTAGAGTTGTACAGCATTTTGCAAAAGCAGGTAGTACTATAAGCAAAAATGCATTATCTTGTAAAGTTCAAGCCCAAGTTAAAGATATACTGCTGTGAGGACAAATCATGTACCAACAGCAATGTTAGGATCAGAAGACTATAGCATAAGTATAAAACGAGTTTGCTGTTATGAGAAATTCCAGTATGAAAACGTGTGTATGGTCCAAGAAATGCAAAATAGCAATATATTTTCTCCAACTGAGTTGCAACAAGAAGGTACAACATGTAAGCAAAAAACACTTGTATGAATAAAACTGTGTGTCATAAGGCCACCTTAATGGCCCAATCAACAGCAATATTAAACCTAGCCTGGACCCTCCCAGGCCTAAACTATATACTGTATGTCCAAAAAGGTTTAAAGCAAAATTATCCATTATAGAATATAAAATTGTAATTAATACTGATAAAATAGCTAGTTAGTTATGAACACAGTTTTAAAACTATCCATACTCAGTAGCTGTCCATAGAAGGTACCAAGTGGAAACAAGATACTTCCGCTGGTTCCATAAACAACAAAATGAAAACAAGAAGTTCAATGAAATTTAAAATCATGTTTTATTTTACTTTATAAATTTATATATGTATAGATATAAAAAATTATAGTGTATGTGTCTGTGTGCGTGTATATAAAATTGTTAGTGATAATAAGATCAAAAATAAAGAAGAAACTGTATGAGGGAAAAACTAGTTAAACCAGACTGCTATTATAATCAACCCAGATATACAGTTTCCCCTTTAAAATCACACAGTGAGAAATAACAAAATGGGATATTAAAATATGTGGAAAATATAAAGGTACAGGCCTAAAATGTAAATATACAGTAGACTGGGTGCATGAAATACAACCAGTAAAAGCAAGAGCTAACATATAACAGCAAAATAGTTAGAAACAATTATATGAGCCTATATTGTGGGACCTAAATAAGGTAGCTAGAAAGGTAATCATTTGAAATGTTGGGATCTGCTAGAGCAAGTCCAGAAGCGCGGAGACTGAATGGTCGAATTATTGGATTTACATATACTAAGTCTGAGATGCCATTTCTTGGAATATTTCCTTTTCTCCAAAGTATGTCAATCTTGGAGTTGTTATATGTAAGTTTGGGGGATGGGAGGCTTGCAAACTCCCCCCCCCCCACAAAAAGATGATTCACTCTTTTTCTTTGTTTCTGGTCTTTTTTTCTGACTTGTCAGCACTCGGTATTTTGAGTGCTGATGTTTCAATAGGAAGCCAACCAGATAGCTATCAGAAGCCATCTTTTAACACAGAGCATGCCTGCAGTATAAGCAACCAAACTGTATCATAACAGGAAGTTAACTAAAGCATAAAATTTTTACTTTAATGTGATTTTACAGTTATGGTTATGCCTGAGATAACATTTAGAAAACAAAATAGATTTTCATCATGTTACTGTATACAGAAGGAAAAAAGCATTAGTGAAACTCTGCACTCTTGTACCAGAAAGTGTAATATTAGGAGTTATGAGCTGAGGTTGCAATATATGAAAAATAATCACAGTGACTCAAAACAAAGCTGCCTAAACCAGTAGCTGCATGTGGGAAAGGAAAGAAAGAGAAAGAAAGAAACACACCATAAGGCAGACAACACTGGTTTGACAATTTTCACTATTTCAAAGAGAGAATTTTTTATAACTGTAGATAGACTTCAAGTCTAGTAGTACAAAGTAAGCCGAGGTTGAAATATACTAACCAGCAGGTACTTGGGAGGGGGGATGAGAGAGAAAATACAGTAACATAACTGACTGCCCAGCTGAGTCTGTAATTTTAACTGAGAATGCACCTGCAAAATAAACACCAAAACATCACAGTAATGAAAACTTAACTAAAGCATAACGTACAGACAATAACCTGATTTTACTTTTATTGTTAATGCAAAAGTGAATTTCTTTGTAAGTACAGATATTCACTGTGGTCCTGTATAGTAGGAGAAAAGCACTGGGGCTGTATGAGTTTGTACCAGAAATGATAACATCCAGTACAGCAAAGTAAGGTTGGAATACAGTGATAGAAATTAATGTGATCCCAAAGTAAGGCTGCACGAACCAGCAGGTGCATGGGAGAAGGGATGAGCCATAACACACCAGTGTAGTTCAAACAGTACTCAAGACCTCGGTAAAAGAGTCAAGAAAATGCAAGAAAGAACAATATCTTGTCTGGGCTGGTAAATTATGAGAGATATATTAAGTAGAAACCATATAAACAATGTGTGCAGTGTGTTTAAATTTGGGGTTATTAGAATAAAGAGAATTAGAAAAAAGGTTGACTAAATGAAACTGTGATGCAGAGATGGAGCTTATATTTTTCACAATGAAGGAATTTTCAGTAAAACATATTTCAAAAATAACAATAAAACATACAAGTGCTGATGGATCATTGCCATAAAAGAATATTAGCTACCAGCTCAGTCTGTAATAAAATGTAATGTTTTAATATTAAAAATGAGATTATTATTAAAATCTTTTAAATATGTAGGACACCCAAAAATGGATCTATGTTGAATTATCGACTTACCAGTTTGTCAACGCTCACAATAGTAGAATGAAAGCAGCGAAAGCTTGAAGGGTGGAAGATGTGAAACATCACTAAATCACTCACGACACAGTATAAACAAGGCAGTTACAGTACATCGAGGAAACAGCCATCACAATGTAAGCTGCACAGTAGGTGCCATCTACAGTACCATCTGCTGTCAAAAAGAAAAAGAAGCCCTGCTGCTAAAAGGATACATCTATAACATGGGAAAGGAAAACAAGAATGATAAATAGTGAGAATGATAAATAGTGGGACTGATACATAGTGGGAATGATAAATAGTGGGACTGATAAATAGTGGGAATGATAAATAGTGGGACTGATAAATAGTGGGAATGATAAATAGTGGGACTAATAAATAGTGGGAATGATAAATAGTGGACCTACAAATTCAAACTGCATGAAAAGTGCAAAGGTTCAGCAGTAACATGCAAGGCAACACGTAATGTATGGAAAAATAATTGACTTCAATAACTAGGTTTGTTTTTGGTGTCACTTGAAGGGGGTCCAATATTTGACAGCCTGGGAAGATATGATCAGCAGGCCACACTGCTACACCAGGGATGTTCTTCATCTGTGTCCTCTAGGGTTTTGATTATTGGAAAAGACATTATATATCCCCCCCAGTGCTGTTTTTAGTCAATGCCAATCAGATAAATCTACCGACATAATGAAACAAGCAAAGGAAACATGAAGATGCTAACTTTCAATGCTAGGAACCTAAACAAGAAAATCCACTCCCTACAAGCGTTTTTCAACATGGAGAATGTTGACATCTCTGTAGTGACTAAGACTTGGTTTAAAATGGCATACAGCACTCCGGACCAACTACTGCACAGGAGGGGAAAAAGGAGGAGGTGTCTCAGTCTATATCCAGAAGAGACTCACATTAAGTCTAATAAAACAGCACAATCCAATAGAGCTTCTTCATGTCTAAATAATCATCAGAAAGGCCTCATACCATATATATATATATATATATATATATATATATATATATATATATATATATATATATATATATACATACACAGTACCTATAGAACTTCATCTATGATCCATGAAGGCCACTATGCCTAGCTTCAGGAACTAGAATCATTCAGTATTAAACCTGATACCATTTTCCTAGATGATCTAATCTATCCAACTATAGACTGGGAACCTACACCACCACCACAAGTGAAGAAGCACAGAGATTCCTGGATTTTGTCAATAAAAACACCCTAGAACAATTAGTCAGAAAACCCACTAGGGAAACAACTTTTTGGATCTTGTCTTTACTAATACGGGGGCATCTTGCACTATCTGTTGCATAACTTTGTCACTTGTTTAGTCTGACTATAAACTGCCTCCATAAAAATAAAACTGAACCCAGAGGTCCCTTCCATCCAATGTACATTTAGAAATTTCTCCAAGACAAACTATTATATGATATGATCCCAGTTATTCTCACTAGGGATAATATATCATTTTTGACCACTAGATGGGTAGGGTCAATCAAACACCAATGGGATATGTTAATTCAAGCAGAAAAAGGGAAATTAGCTAGGCTTAAAATGGCCCACACAGGCATCTAACCTAGTACTTAACTCTGAACTTATGAACTGCAAGGGAAGGAGTTGGTAAAAACAACTGAACAGCATCATGAAAGTGATCCTACTGAAGTAGAGAGGTATAAAGCATGTACAGATCCACAGCATTGTGCTTTCTTAAGTAGACATACTCCATTCTTGGTAGGGAATGATGTACTATTCCATACATCCTAGAAAGTACTATGTCCCTTCCAAGCAGGAAAGCAATGTTGCAACAAGTGAATTGCATTAGGTGAAAGCAATACATTATCAGTGTAGGTAATGAGATTACATTAGACTATCTAAATGTGCCAGAGTTTTAACTGAAAAGTAGGTTCTCCCTAGAAATACAAATGCGAGATGACATGTCAAGAACAATAGGTATAGTTCTCTCTACATCATAAAACCTAACGGATTTGAGCCAGACAACAGTATGGCTCAAGGAAGGGGCATTTCTTGCATAAAGCAATATAAGCAGGTAACTGTATAGTATCCATAGTTTCATAAAGTAGTGTGGATGAAGAAAAACTATTCACCTAATGACAAGGAAATGACTTAGGAGTTCTAATTATATATGGCAGTGAATCTATGAGTTATTAGCATCCCAAACGTTAGCAGCCAAGATGAAATGCATTCTTTGCGACTTCAAACTCACTGCTATTAAAAATGTCCAATTGAATAGCAATGGTGTCATGTCAAAGGGGTGCAACTTTCATTCTGGGAAAAATATATGGTGCAAGCTGCAACGTTTAGGGTTATCTAGATTATAATATACTTGTAATAAATTCCAGCTGCAAGTGAAGAAATTAGTTGCTTTGGCATTTCTAAGGGAGGATGAGATCATGGATGCTTTTCATGCCTTGAAAAACACTCTTCTCGATGATGCTACAGAATTGATTCATTGCTTTATGGACTACTATATTTTGGAGAAGCTACAGAAGTTTAAACCTAGGACCACAGGTATACCTTACTTCCTCCAATGTTTCCTATATCATTTTTAGAGATATCTGCCCTGAATGAGTTGTTCATGCCTCTTACACAAAACCCAGTGGAGGCATGGCATCTCCAAGTGTAATGCTTACTTGGCAGATGGATTTCTGATGTTAAATCTGTGATATCTGTGCTGGTTGGAGAACAGAACAGAGTGGAGGAATAGAGGCTATGACTAAGCAATGGCTGTCCAATGTCTAACAAGAAGGGTAGGTTTTGTCAGAAAGAGCAGCAGTTGTCAGAGGTTATTGATAGGAAGTTGGAGCATTCCATGCAGGATTTGCTGAGAAACATTGCTGTCCTTCTGAAGATGTGTGCTGTACAGTTACTGGTATACCATGAGATGTCTGTCACTGAACTTACTTATGTTTGTACAGAGATTTTGTTTTGGGAGATTGTTTAGGTATCTGTCAGTCATTACAAGGTTTGCACTTCTGTACAGGTGTTCCATCACGCTGCCTTACATGCCACTGGGATCACTTGCATTTGTTTGTCCTTCTGAAATGTGACTGTGGTAGCTTTGAGTGAAGCAGAGAAATCCTTGTGTATGTGGGGTAACTTCAGACAATTTGTAACTTTTGAAGTTCTGCATCTTCGATATGTGTGCTTGGTGATGATTCGTGTCTTACACCTTTTGAGCTTTAGCTGTTGTCTTTTTGCTGTTATGTGCATTGATGAACTGGCAAATCAACTATTCACATATATCCACCAAAAACTTATCATTAAATCATGCTTACATTGTAAGACACAGCTTAGTTGTTGTTGTTGTTTGTCTTTTCGGCTTTTCCCGGTTAGGGTTCGCCACAGCGGAACTCCGGTCCACTAATGATTGGCAGTAGATTTTTTTTTTTTTTATGGTGCCGAGTTGCCAGCCCGGAAAACAGTCATGGTTTCAGCAACTAGGAAAAATGAAAAGGGAGAACATAGGAACACAGAAACATAGGATCAATGCTAGACAAGTAATCTCAGGGGCCTTAAGAGGCCTAGTCATTTTCACCATTAAGTTGTCACACTTAAAACTTCTTATCACCCTTTACAAGTATTTAATAGTACCAATCTCCCAAATCCAGCAGCGGTGTACATGATGGGGAAATAAACAACCTTAATTACTACCCTTAAATAGGTCAGACTGAGGGGTTGGTGTCCATTTACCAGGACCTGTTTGTAAAATGTATTGCAGAAACATTTGAACCTAATAAGGAAACTATGAACATTATCAGAGGGAATCTCAGTTGACAGAGTAAAATGCTTTTCGGAAATTTAGGTTATAAGACTAAATGACGGTGGGGGGGGGGGTCAACTTCTTAGCTCATTGGCTAAGGACTATCAGTATCTGTGGATAATGTGTACTACTTCTATTTTTGATGCACTATTTATATGTCTGTGTGTACTAAATACTCCAGAAAAGGCTTTAACCTGTAAACCATTATTCTGGCAAGAATTTTCTACTCCACTAGAATAAAAGAAAGGGGATTGTAATTTCCTGCGGATTACCATTGTTTTGTTAAACGTGTTTAATTTCTTAATATTCAGTATGGATGTATATTACTCGAACAGCAGTCAGTTGGAAAACTCAGATTATTGAACAATAAATATCCTCAAAAATGGAAACAGTGAGTGTGTGTGTAATTGACAGATGTACTTTAGTATAACATTTGGTAATTATAATATTGCAAAATTTGAATGTTGTACATATGGCATTCTCCATTGAGCAGAACATTGTGGATCTGTGTGGGAATACTATTTGGTTAATGGGTGGCAACTTCTTGATAAGGGGAACAGTTTGTCATCAAGTCTATAGTCTGCATGCTTTTGTATGTATCAGTTGGATGACTCTTGTCTTTGCTCTAACATCTAGAAAGTCTTTTAAGGTACATTTTGGTGGTGTTTGGGCAATTTATTTCATTGCCATGGCTTATGCCCTTCTATGAAGATTCATAAGTAAGTATGGGACTAACAGCCTTTTGGGTTATTTTAAGTCTATCCAATTTCTCTTTCAAAGGTGAGAATCAAACATTGTACCTTATGACTGTGAGGTAAACACCTTAACCATTATGCCAACCCTCAACCCCTTTCTCATGGTATTAGGGAACTTCCCCAACACTTTTTACATAGATGCTGAGGAATCTTTTTTTTACGACCACCTGAGCTACCACCAACTCAGACAGATGGGGCCTCAGTTTAACATCTCATCAAAAGGACGACATTCAGGAGAGCAGCACCCCCCCAGTCTTACTCCTTGGTGTGAGAATAGAACCCACAGATTTTTGCACCAAAGGCAAGTGTGTTACCTGTTGCACCCCTAACACTCTGAAGATTGTCTTATGTGATGTTGAGCCAGTGGCTATCTAATAGTACAGCTAAAATGTATCAGGAGTAAAAAACAAAGGTTGCTTACTTCATTCTGGTCAACATTTCTGGTGGAAGAATCAAATTTGTGGTCTGGCATCTTTATACAGCATTTGTGTTAAATTTCAGATGAATGTCAAGAAACTAGTGTCTTTGTATTTTCTTCTTATAGAAGTTGTTTTTACCTTTTACTATAACCATTGTGACGACTTTCCACATGAGACTGCTAGCTTTTTGAGATGTTTTGAAGAAGTGTACTTGTTTGGCAAGCTGCAAAAATTTGTTACATGCAGACGTATTACTCCCAAGTTCCCACCCATATTTCCACTTGTTTTTTTAATGTATCTTCCTTGAATAAATTTTGTTTCCCACAAACATAAATTTCAATTGAACCATGGCATAAATGTCTTAGATGTCAACTTGGTAGTCATATTGCTGATTTAAAGTGAGTTCTGTCTGTCTGTTCTCATTCATGAACAGAACAAAGTGGGATTGAGAGTACTTCTGACAGCTGCCATATCACTGTCTCTGAAGAAGAGAAAACTAAAGCACCATGAGAAGAACTGTTGAAGGGTATCGAACAACTGCCTATCTTATGATATGAAGTCATTTCTGCAGAATGTCGCTTTAAATCTACAAATGTAGATTACAATATATTTTAGACATAACAATCCTATTTTCTTTGTTGTGGTCTGTGTAATGCAGGTGTTGATACATCCTTTTTATTTCCTTTACTTTTTGAATGAAGTTGCAAGTTGCATGGAGTGGTATTTTTGGATCTGACGCCAGTACTATTTATTTTGCTATTTAGCATATGTATTGAGGAATGCTTTGCTAGTTTTCTTTTATAAAGATAATCTTTCTCTGGGTTTAAAACTACTATTTTTGCACATGGAGATGTTTACTGCAAGACTGTGTCATGGGGGTGGGGTATTTTTGTGGTGTGGGTTCACCATTGTCTAGCTACTTTTTGATGAAATGAGATTTGGAAATATGGTGTTCTGTTAGTCTTCCTGTTCAGTTGCTTGTAGGTGATATTTTGTTATTTGAGTTACTCCTTGTTAAATTAACTTCCTTAGATACTTTCACGTGTCACCCGCCCTCCCCCACTTTGGAAAAAAAAATTATTGTAAAAAGTCTTAAACTCAGAAAAATAAAGACTTAATGATGGCTACTGAGCAGCCAAGTGCTCCGGATTATGTGGAATGCTTAGCATTCAAGTATAAACAAACCTAGTGTTCCGCTGTTCTGCACTGAACATCTTTTACTTCACTAAACGGCTTTTGATTGGTTAGTATACCACAATTACTGCCAGTCAGCATTGCGGTATACAAACCGATCAAATAGCTGTTCTACTGTTCCATATTGAACAGTGTTGGTTATGCAGCACAGCTTTTGATTGGCTCATATACCACAATTACAGCCAATCGACATTGCAGTATACGATCCAATCAAGTAACTGCTCCTGAGGGTGGGAGCCAGTCAGAGCTTCCAAATTATGAATTCACTGATAAAGACTTTAGCATCATTGCATGGCGGTTTCACGAGGATATTTTGGACCACCTCATGAAATATTTATTTATTTATTTATTTTACATTTGTTGACCGGGGCTAGCATTTTCAGCAGAGGAGTACAGAACAGTATTTTACTTAACTCAAAGGTAAACTAAAAACAATTCAAAGTTTAACAGGTGGAAGTACCATATATAGTTAAGCTAATTTAGTACATGAAAGAATATATTGGAGTAAGTAGTTAGGAAAAATAAGGAAATGTGTACAGTTCAAAACACATTTGATGTAGTATCTTATGCTAAGTATATATATTAACATAGTAGGGAGACAGAAAGTCATATTTTGATATAAAAGAGAGTCCAATAAATTGAAAGGAAGATATACTTCTGGTTATCATTAGGCAGTTAGAATATACAGTCAGTAAGAGCATTTTAAGGTTTAACCATTTTATTTCCATTTTGTTTTCATACAGCTAAAGCCTTGACTACCATTCTTCTCTTGAAGTCGAGAGTACTGCTTGATAGCTTTTAAGATTTGGGGTACAATGGTGCTCAGGTTTGAATTCCACAGCATATAATGATCTGCAAACCAGCTGCTACTAATACGGGGTCTGGGATGAATTGAACTTCTCTCAATGACATTTCTTAGGAAAACAGTTATGGTTTCAGCAAATAGGAAAAATGGAAAGGGAGAACATAGGAACACAGAAACATAGGATCAATGCTAGACAAGTAATCTCAGGGGCCTTAAGAGGCCTAGTCATTTTCACCATTAAGTTGTCACACTTAAAACTTCTTGTCACCCTTTACAAGTATTTAATAGTACCAATCTCCCAAATCCAGCAGCGGTGTACATGATGGGGAAATAAACAACCTTAATTACTACCCTTAAATAGGTCGGACTGAGGGGTTGGTGTCCATTTACCAGGACCTGTTTGTAAAATGTATTGCAGAAACATTTGAACCTAATAAGGAAACAATGAACATTATCAGAGGGAATCTCAGTTGACAGAGTAAAATGCTTTTCGGAAATTTAGGCTGTAAGACTAAATGGCGGTGGGGGGTCAACTTCTTAGCTCATTGGCTAAGGACTATCAGTATCTGTGGATAATGTGTACTACTTCTATTTTTGATGCACTATTTATATGTCTGTGTGTGCTAAATACTCCAGAAAAGGCTTTAACCTGTAAACCATTATTCTGGCAAGAATTTTCTACTCCACTAGAATAAAAGAAAGAGGATTGTAATTTCCTGGGGATTACCACTGTTTTGTTAAACGTGTTTAATTTCTTAATATTCAGTATGGATGTATATTACTCGAACAGGAGTCAGTTGGAAAACTCAGATTACTGAACAGTAAATATCCTCAAAAATGGAAACAGTGAGTGTGTGTCTAATTGACAGATGTACTTTAGTATAACATTTGGTAATTATAATTTTGCAAAATTTGAATGTTGTACATATGGCAGTCTATATGAGTTAGAACATTTTATTGGCCAGGATAAATTTGTATTAGGTATATAGTTAGTGTGTAGCCCATTATGTCTACATGTGTTTCAGCATTGCAGAGTTGAAGGATATGTAGTATGGCACTATATAAGGGGTAGTAAATGCTATGTCAGTTTTACTTTTGCATGAGGAAAGTAAACTTTATGTCAGCGTTATTTGAGCATGAAGAAAGCATACTGCAATGGATGACTTTGGGAACCCACACTAGACACCTGGATGTATAGGTATGATATACTCAATACTATAGTTGTAAAAAAGAAAAGCTATGTTGCACATAGCTAGTTATTTATATTGTTTGGAGGTAGCATTACTAGGTTGCAATAGGAAAGCAGCAATGCAATGCAAAGCCAAAGTAATTTCCATGCCTTCTACATATGGGGAAATGTTGATAAAATCCATATTGCTTTGCCATTGTCCTGATCCAACAGAGGTAGAAAGATGACATCTTGGCATCTATGCTTGTGGAAGCTGGGGGGGGGGGGTCTACCATCTAGAAAAGTCCTCAAACAGTATGTAAATAGAGTTAGACATTGTCTGTCTATAGGACAGGATTCTGGACAAGTGACATTAGAGGCACTAGATGCCTTGCAGTGGACATTGAAGTGTGGTGAGTTCATTTATAAGAAAGCTATAGATGTTACAACAGAAGCTAAAGTGACTGCATTCTCCATTGAGCAGAACATTGTGGATCTGTGTGGGAATACTATTTGGTTAATGGGTGGCACCTTCTTGATAAGGGGAACAGTTTGTCATCAGCTCTATAGTCTGCATGCTTTTGTGTGTATCAGTTGGATAACCCTTGTCTTTGCTCTAACATCTAGAAAGTCTTTTAAGGTACATTTTGGTGGTGTTTGGGCAATTTATTTCATTGCCATGGCTTATGCCCTTCTATGAAGATTCATAAGTAAGTATGGGACTAACAGCCTTTTGGGTTATTTTAAGACTATCCAATTTCTCTTTCAAAGGTGAGAATCAAACATTGTATCTTATGACTGTGAGGTAAACACCTTAACCATTATGCCAACCCTCAACCCCTTTCTCATGGTATTAGGGAACTTCCCCAACTCTTTTTACATAGGTGCTGAGGAATCTTTTTTTACAACCACCTGAGCTACCACCAACTCAGACAGATGGGGCCTCAGTTTAACATCTGATCAAAAGGACGACACTCAGGAGAGCAGCACCCCCCCCCCCCAGTCTTACTCCTTGGTGTGAGAATAGAACCCACAGATTTTTGCACCAAAGGCAAATGTGTTACCTGTTGCACCCCTGACACTCTGAAGATTGTCTTATGTGATGTTGAGCCAGTGGCTATCTAATACTACAGCTAAAATGTATAAGGAGTAGAAAACAAAGGTTGCTTAGTTCATTTTGGTCAACATTTCTGGTGGAAGAATCCAATTTGTGGTCTGGAATCTTTATACAGCAGTTGTGTTAAATTTCAGGTGAATGTCAAGAAACTAGTGTCTTTGCATTTTCTTCTTGTAGAAGTTGTTTTTACCCTTTACTATAACCATTATGACAACTTTCCACATGAGACTACTAGCTTTTTGAGATGTTTAAAAGAAGTGTATTTGTTTGGCAAGCTGCAAAAATTTGTTACATGCAGACACATTACTTCCAAGTTCCCACCCATATTTCCACTTATTTTTTAAATGTATCTTCCTTGAATAAATTTTGTTTCCCACAAACATAAATTTCAATTGAACCACGGCATAAATGTCTTAGATGTCAACTTGGTAGTCATATTGCTGATTTAAAGTGAGTTCTGTCTGTCTGTTCTCATTCATAAACAGAACAAAGTGGGATTGAGAGTACTTCTGACAGCTGCCATATCACTGTCTCTGAAGAAGAGAAAACTAAAGCACCATGAGAAGAACTTTTGAAGGGTATCGTACAACTGCCTATCTTATGATATGAAGTAATTTCTGCAGAATGTCGCTTTAAATCTACAAATGTAGATTACAATATATTTTAGACATAACAATCCTATTTCCTTTGTTGTGGTCTGTGTAATGCAGGTGTTGATACATAATTTTTATTTCCTTTACTTTTTGAATGAAGTTGCAAGTTGCATGGAGTGGTATTTTTGGATCTGACGCCAGTACTATTTATTTTGCTATTTGGCATATGTACTGAGGAATGCTTTACTGCTTTTCTTTTATAAAGATAATCCTTCTCTGGGTTTAAAACTACTATTTTTGCACATAGAGATGTTTACTGCAAGACTGTGTCATGGGGGTGGGGTATTTTTGTGGTGTGGGTTCACCATTGTCTAGCTACTTTTTGATGAAATGAGATTTGGAAATATGGTGCTCTGCTAGTCTGCCTGTTCAGTTGCTTGTAGGTGATATTTTGTTATTTGAGTTACTCCTTGTTAAATTAACTTCCTTAGATCCTTTCACGTGTCACCCCCCTCCCCCACTTTGGAAAAAAAAATTATTGTAAAAAGTCTTAAACTCAGAAAAATAAAGACTTCATGATGGCTACTGAGCAGCCAAGTGCTCTGGATTATATGGAATGCTCAGCATTCAAGTATAAGCAAACCTAGTGTTCCACTGTTCTGCACTGAACAGCTTTTACTTCACTAAATGGCTTTTGATTGGTTCGTATACCACAATTACTGCCAGTCGGCATTGCGGTATACAAACCAGTCAAATAGCTGTTCTATTGTTCCATATTGAACAGTGTTGGTTATGCAGCACAGCTTTTGATTGGCTCATATACCACAATTACAGCCAATCGACATTGCAGTATACGATCCAATCAAGTAACTGCTCCTGAGGGTGGGAGCCAGTCAGAGCTTCCAAATTATGAATTCACTGATAAAGACTTTAGCATCATTGCATGGCGGTTTCACGAGGATATTTTGGACCACCTCATGAAATAAAAAGTTTTGTCAGGGAAATCAGTAGTTTGCTTAGCAGAAATGTATTGACCCCTACCCAACCTCTGTCTCATATGCACACACACACACACACACACACACACACACACACACACACATGCAGCTATATAAAAAGAAAGATAAAAAAAAGTTGTTATTGTACTGTGAATATTGATAAAATGGGTTCATTCAGAAGAGAATGAAGTTTGAGTTTTAGTACTGCTGGCTTCGAGTTACATGGAGATGCAAGCACTAGCAACAATGAGAAAATAAGGATTTTGAGATATGTACTGGGGAAGAGTCTAAAAGGATTTGTAATCAGAAGGGGAAACACACACACACACACACACACACACACACACACACACACACACACACACACACACACACACACACATCTTGATTTTTGTGGGTACAGGCAAAAATGGCTCAGCATTAAGTCATGCCTTTCAACCACTTAGCACAATAAATCTGGACAAAGTCAAACATGACAGGGGACAATTGTCCAAAAATAGGGACAACATTTAAAATATTGCTCTTTTAAACTTAGAAAGTTGCTAGAATAACAGGTTTTATGTTACCATATATTTTCTGAAGGATATAATGTCTGAAACTGACATTTCTGTCAATATCTTATTATTTCTTTCCTCTGCCATTTGCCAGAAAACTACATATTTTATGAGGAACAGACCAAACATATGAGGCACAAATTTGGGCATTCTGCAAAATTCTGGGCAGTTGAGAGGTATGACAAGGGTGAATGTGTGTGTGTCTGTGTGTGTGAGTTTTTCTATATCAGTGAGACACTGTCTTTTTGCTTCTGCATCTGTGTGTGTACATGTAAATGTCTGTGTCTGCAAGAGTGTGTGTATTATTAAATACTTACATATGGTATGTTTTGGTTGAAAGGCCATGACCATGGTCAAGGTACACTTTTCTTGCAGTGCAAAAATAGGGTGTTCCACATTTTGACTGTTTGTCACACATTGCTATGGTCTGTGTTCCACATTGGCCTATTAGCAGGCTGAGACCTATGGATGTCTGAAATATGTCCTTTTACTGGGTACACACCAAGGAGACAAAGTAGCTTAAGCACTTTTTTCCAAGATACTGGACTTATTTGGATCCTTTTACACAATGCTAAATGAAAACAGGTTTTACATCTTATATGTTTGAACGGTTCCCATTCAGAAGCCTGAAACATCATAAGCCTGAAAATCAAAATCCTGAAACCAAAAGCCTGAAAATTCAGAATCCTGAAAACTCAAAATCCTGAAAGCCCAAAATCCTGAAAGACCAAAATCCTGAAACTCAAAATCCTGAAAACACAAAATAGACATACTGATGTCATTGTGGCTTAGGTCATGCGTTGGGGTCAGTAGTGTGCAGTTGGTTTTATTTTAGGTTAGGTTAAGAGGGCAGAGCTTAGTTAGGCATGTATGGTTAGTGACAAATATTGGGCATTGAAGCTGGTTAAAGGAGTTTATAGCGCGGCGCTGGTAGGTGAGAGTGAAGAGTGTGACCTTAGGGGGTTAGGGTTAGGGTCAGGGTCAGTTGGTAGATATTAGTGTCTTTATAGTGACATATTAGCATTATTTGTGTTTTCAGGATTTTGAGTTTCAGGATTTTGGTCTTTCAGGATTTTGGGCTTTCAGGATTTTGAGTTTTCAGGATTCTGAATTTTCAGGCTTTTGGTTTCAGGATTTTGATTTTCAGGCTTATGATGTTTCAGGCTTCTGAATGGGAACCGTTTGAACAGACCATTATTGTGTAGGAGGGGTTCTAAGGTTAGTACAACCTTCATCCTATTGTATAAGAATGAAACAAGACATTCACTGTTACACAGTTACTTTCATAATTATCCTATGGATCAGTTAGTTCTGTACAGGCTTAGGGGTTCTAGATAATGTTAGACCTAAGACAAACTCCCTTGTTGTTTTTTTTTTTTGTTTACTGAAAACTATGAATTTTTGTGGTTGTCAATCTATTAGCACTTCCCACACAATACCAATTTGAATTTTTATAGACTGCTGTTGAATGCTTTGTCAGGCAATTTTTAACACATTATGGTATTTAATATCATAATCAGGACATGTTTGACCACGTAATGTATCAGTGAACATGCAAACAATTATCTGTGTTGGCCTATTAAGAAACAATCACGAGTTTGATAGTTCACAGATTGCTTTCCAGTACTTTTTCCAAGTAAGTGATAAAACCAATTTAATGTTTTAAAGTCTGTCTGTGAATAATCGGACAATTTCCAGTATTGAATGGTATCTGATTCAAAATGTAGGACAGTATTGTTCCATAGTATCGATATTTAAAATAATAATAATAATAATAATAATAATAATAATAATAATAATAATAATAATAATAATCTCAGTTTTTCTCTCAGTTCTTGTAGGTGTTCCTCAAGAGTCTGTCCTTGGTCCCCCTCTATTCAACATATTTATAAATGACCTCCACATTGCAAACAAACATGCAACTATTGTCCAGTAAGCAGATGACTCCACATTAATCTGCTCTGCCAATAACCTATATAAACTACAACAGCTCACTCAGGAATCCTTCATTTCCATTGAATTGTGGCTCTCAGGTGCACAAGTACTCCTAAACACAAGAAAACAAAGTTAATACTATTCACTCCAAACCAATTTGCTTAACAAAAAGCATTCTTTACAATTAAATCATCCAACAGTAACAAAACTTAACTCATACTTCATACCAAACCAATATGAAATTTGACTTTCACATAAACCAAGCAGTCGAAAAAAACACATCAATAAAACTTTGTTGTCTCTACAGGTCCAAGCATTACCTCACAGATAATTTTGGGAAAAAACATATCCTCTATATATCCAGTCCCATCTTTATTGTATGCTTCCCCACTTTTCACAAACATACAAGCTTCCATGATATATAGGTTCATAGATTCATAGGTAGGTACTAGGCTATGCCCAAGGGCTTAAGTAAGCCTAGCCAACAAGGTTCCCTGTCTTACGCCACCTAAGAAAGTTATTTTCCTGTGCCCCTGTCAAGCAGAGCCACAGAAGTGATCCCCGGGGTGTATTTTCTTTTCTCATCAACTTATCAAGATTTTTCTTGAAGAGTGCTAATGAGGAACTTTGCTTGACATAGATGGGTAGCTTGTTCCAGAGTATGGGAAGTCTCTGGGACAGCAATCTATCCTTCCAGCATGTCCTGTTTATTGTGGTGACAAGGTTTAGGTCCCTAGAGCGTGTAGCTTGGAGGGATTGGGATTTCTTTAGGTGTAGCATGTCCAACAGCTCTGGGTTTGACATAGTTTTATATGTTAGGCAGAGATCACCTTGGAGTAGGTGATATGCTACGGAGTAAAGCTGGAGTTTTTTGAGATGGTCAGTGTAGGGCATATGTTTGAGGCCAGTAACCTCTTTGTGAGGTACTTCTGTGGCCTTTCCAGCTGCTGCAGATGTCTTGTGAGGTACATTCCAAAAGGGGCGTTGTACTCTATAATGGGTCTAATGAGTGTCGAGTAGAGGGGAACAATGACCTCTTCTTTCCTAGATGAGAACCCTTTTGTGTTGAGGTGTGCCATGTAGAAGGATTTTCTGACTACTGTGGTGATGTGATTATCAAAGGAGAGACTACTGTCCACCTGGGTCTCCAGGTCTCTTATCACACATTTGGCATTAAGTAGACTGCTGCCTATGTGGTAGTTCATGGGTACAGAGGTTTTACCTAAGGGGATGACAGTGCACTTTTTGGCACTGAGCTTGAAGCCATGGCTCTGACACCAGGCATCTGTCTCAGCGAGGCTCTTCTGTAGGATGTCCACATCATTTGGGGATTCAACTATGGCTCCTAGTTTGCAGTCATCTGCAAACTTCATTAGCCAAAGGCCTTCTGTGTTAGCCTGTACTTCAGAGAAGTAGATACCAAACAGGAGAGGTCCCAGGACTGAACCCTGTGGTACTTCACTTGTCACTGGTTTGAAGTCAGATTTGGAGTCTGCAACTTTTACAGTGTGGGTTCTGTCAGTGAGCCAATTGGCAACCCATCTTGTGATGTAGGGATTTATACCTAGTTTAGCGAATTTAGCTATAATTCCAGAATGGGGGATGGTGTTGAAGGCCTTGGCAAGGTCAAGATAGGCTGTGTGAACCACTTTACCCACGTCTACAGCTTTGGTGACTGACTCAAAGAAGTCAGTCAGGTTCAGGAGGCATGATCTGCCTTTCACAAACCAAACTGGGTGGGGTTCAGAGTTTGGAGGTTACCAATGTCTTTGTTTATGAATTCCATGATTATAAGTACCATGTCCTTACAGACCAGGCTCGTCAGGCTAATAGGGCAATAGTTCCTGGGATCAGTGGTGGCTCCCCCTTTGTGGAGTGGGATAACTGTTGCTGTGCGCCATTCAGTGGGCACAAAGCCTGATGTGAGACTATGATTGAACATGGTGCTTAGGTGGGGAGCCAGTTCATTCTGAAGTTCATGTAAAACGCAGCCTGGGATGTTGTCCAGTCCCATGGATGCTGTGCTTTTGGCTTTAGAGAGTGCAGCTTTTACCTGCGTAGTTGTGATTACAGGGACTCTGCATTCTTCCTGTATAGATATGGGCCTTGAACAATGCTATAAGCTTGAACAATGCCATAATGAAGCTCCCAAAATTTGCCACAAACCTACCATTCAAAACCCACCAAGTTAAACTGGATTGAATTATGTCACCACCTAAATGTATCCCAACTTGTCACTGCTCATAACCTTTCTACAATCTCAAAGACTGTCTAGTGCAATAGAATATCCTCCAATATTACTCTTCTGCTAGAACACTTCACTCCACTGACAAATTATTCCTGCTCATAACAAAATCAAAGAACACCATAGGTGACTGCACTCTTCCTATATGTCCAAAATCTGGAACTCCATCCCTTTACCTCTGAAACAAGTCAGGAACAGATGTCTGTTAAAACCCAGTTAAAAGCATATCTAATAGTTAACCAACCCATTTCTACCCTGACATAAACTTTCAGCAAGTACATTCTCTTAACTCACCAGATATTTTCTTTTAATCTAAGCTCCTACATCTTTCCCACTCTCATTTCCTTTTCTCTCTCTCTGACTTACCTAGACTTCCTCACTTATTCAGAAGACCTTCACTGTTAACCCAGACTCAAAATCAATTACTATAAGGTCTATATGAGGTGCACTTATTTTGTATTTAGAGACTGCTCTATTTATTTTTTATTTTATTTATTTATCATTTGTTTATTGGGAAAGTCCGACTGGGACAGAGCCCATTTTCATCTCCACAAAAAACACACATAAATACATACAAGTCGTACATCATAAAACAACCAAATGTTCAAACTCAGAGTGTGATTAATTATAATTCTACACCATATAAAGTAGAAGAAATCCATAGGGAAGATGCATATAAGTGCATTCATTTACACACCATGATACATACAAAAGTTCACACAAAAGTGTGATTACATACAATTATACATAAGAACATTCAAAGCTACTACTAAAGTATGATATAATACAAGTTAGCTGGTTGCTACAGCATTAGAGCATCGGTATCAGTTCTATACAATCATATTGTACATCCTTAATAGGTTTGTTTATGTAGAAAGAGCTAGTTTGACTGTACAGTAATGATGCTGGTTGTTAGTGGTAGGAGGTAGAGTTAATCT
This sequence comes from Protopterus annectens, assembly GCF_019279795.1. Classification (NCBI taxonomy): domain Eukaryota; kingdom Metazoa; phylum Chordata; order Ceratodontiformes; family Protopteridae; genus Protopterus; species Protopterus annectens. Next base: position 1,205,137,224 of record NC_056745.1, read on the forward strand.
GGGCTAGTGCATGGTCACATCAATTTATTTGTGAGGTAGATCCTAAGTTGTTTTTAGATTGAGATAGGTGGTCATAGTTATGACTGAATGTGGAATACTATTCCAAATTTTAGCAATGTATATATATATATATATATATATATATATATATATATATATATATATATATATATATATATATATGTGTGTGTGTGTGTGTGTGTGTGTGTGTGTGTGTGTATGTATATATATATATATATATATATATATATGTATATGTATATATATATATATATATATATATAAAAGATTACCTCAGGAAACAGTGAGCACACGGAAGAGTTAGCCTCAGATAACTGAATAAAAGTGCAAAAGTAACAATTAACACTATTAACCTCAAACTAAAAAAAAGACATTGAATAATTATCTCCTTCAGAAAACTCTTATCTTAGTAAATCTTGACTACTAAACCCAGAACAGACATTGTCTGTTTAATGGTACTGTTAGGAAAATGGCTTTTAGTGATGTAACATATAGGGTTGAAGTTAGAGGTAGGGCTAGGGTTAGGTTAGCACACATGAGTAAGGGTACAGCGGGGGGGGGGGGTTAGCCTATTTGATGCATTTTTGTCCTCTGTTGCAAAAAAAAAAATCAACCATTAATGAGTGCAACATACCCATGATAGCAGAAAGCAGCTATACATATAATTGGTCCACTGTACAACAAAGATCACAGGTGTCAGCAAAAAATAAAATCTTACTATATTATGGAGACTGTCTCTTCCTAACCCTTCTTCCCATTGGCTGAGAAAGTCTGTGTGACACTCTGTTAATCACTATATTTATGCTAGGACATCTAGACAGATTGTGTGATAACTATGGCGTGACTCACTGCCCTGGCAAGCAAGTGCCAGCATCCACCTGACACCAGTGACCTTTGTAGTTGTCTACAAGCAGGAGCTACCCCTGCTGCATGTGCATTTGGCGCAAAAAAAGATTTTTGTCTTCCTTTTGCATCATGTAGGAACCCTTCCAGACTCTGATCCTGCTGAGGTCATATCCATTCTTCCAGTCTAGCCTGAGAGTGAAAATAATACCTGGCATGCAATGCCAAGTGCCGTGGACACCACATGGTGTGGAATGACGCACAGCAAAGTAGCATGATGCCCATCTATAGCAAAGGAACACAAGTGGTCAATAGTGTGGTGGAGGGTGATAGCTATGTGAACAGACTCCACTGCCCCACCAAGTGGCCTAAATGACCAAGCTTGGCCATACTGGACAGCTGAGTAGCATGATGACCTTGGTCATTAGTGTGATGCATATGTTTGTAACCAAATATGAATGCTTGGTGCAGGAACCAAACTGTAATGTTGAAAAAAAATATCTGCAAAAATCAAAACATGGTAAAAGCATTAAAATAAATGGCTTTAATAATAGTTAAGCATTTTTGGCCCTATTTCAGGGACTTCATCAGAACACAATACAACTTAACAGACATTCCTTTACAAAAAAACCCTTAGGATACCAATTTCCCAATTAAGTTAATTAAAACAATTAAAAATGTTACATCCTTTGAATTTTAAAAATATATAAAGCAACAGTTACTGCTATACCAATATAAACATGTATATAACAATAAATTACAATAATAAGAATTAAAATGTTAATAAAACAAGATTGTTGGTTGGTGGTATTTATTTTAAAGCTTTTACCATGTTTTGATTTTGGAGATATTATTTTCTACATTCCAGTTTGGTCCCTGCATCAAGTCTTCATATTTGGTTACAGGCTTTAATTTTGAATGCTTACTTCTATTTATTTTGGGTTTGTCTAGTTCTGTTAAACAGTTGCAGGTGCCATGGATACTTTGGATTTCTTTACTGACTCACTAACTGCAAATGAGAACTGTTTGAGTTTTAACAGGCAGGAGGAATGGTCAACTATGAAAGGGGAGCTAACCAAGTTGGTATAACTCCTCACACAGGTTCTTTTGAGAGACAGTGATTTTAATTCAGGTTCATCTATACTGAATCAAAAAACACCTGGTTTGGCAAGTCGTAGGGATGTATCTGCCCATGTTTTCGAGTTTGGGCAGTTGGTTTCTATACAGAATGGTTCGATCCATGATGTACAGGTTGCAGTTAGAGTTTTGGATGAGCAAAGCAAGTGGAGTTGCAATACGGATCATAACAAAGAGTTGGGGTATATGGGTGGGAGTTACAGCAAACAGGACCAGCACTAAGCCTAACCACTACTGGAGAACAGTAAAATCAAACCAATGAACAAAAAAACTCCAGGAGTTGGAAACACTGGATAGGTGTGCAGTTTTATTCACAGAAACTCAGTAAATTCACAAAGCTTTTGGACGAATGCCCTTCTCCAGTGTGTATACAACAATATTCACATCACTTTAAATATAATTCAAGGTAAAAAGCATGTGACAGAGACCCAATCAGAGAACAAAATCGATTAAAGAGTCATCTCATTATAATAACATTATAAAAAACATTAAAACAAATATATTCATTACATAGAAAAATAAATAACTATATATTATTAAACTCATACTAAAATACTATTAATATTCTCAGTGTTCTATCTTCTACTTAAAACATTTGTTTCCTTTTCAATATAGGTTTGACATATATATATATATATATATATATATATATATATATATATATATATATATATATATACTAACACTTGTGTGTAAAGTCTGCTTGCAGTCGTACAATCCACTCATATTCACAGATTTATATTATTTAAGTCACCACCTCACTTATTTTTAAACAGGGTATCTATCACTCTGAAGCAGAAATCATGGTCACTCCCCTTTTCTTCAATATGTTTGGCAAGAGCATTAGTGTTAATTTTTCTTCTAATCTCTGATTTATTTTCTATTATATGATCTATAAGCATTCATGAATATTGCCAGCATCGAAGGCAGGACATTTTATACAGTCAGCAGATAAATAACAAGATGTATTACACGTGGCATAACATTTAAATGTAAACTTTCTATTTGTTAACGGATGTGCAAAAACAGTGTCTTTCTCAATATCCTTACAACATACACAATTGTAACATGGAAAGGTGCCTACTTTCAGTATTTGTCTGGGATTGGTACCAACCATATCCTTATAACATAATCAACATTATAGGCTGCAGTAGATTTTAAATTCAAAATGCGGTTTATCTCCTACCAATTGCTTAATTTCAGGCATTGCTCATAAAATTCCCCAGTTCCTTGATATTATAACTTTTACTCCAGCTGACCTCCTATTATACCTAGTAACATATCACAAACAATCCTGTCTGACTAGCTGCGAGATATACATATCCTGCTGTTCTTATCAGAAAAATACGGTTTAGCACTATCTTTTCACTTAGTCATAACATCTACTCTTAATTGCTCAAGCAAGACTTCATCATATTCCCAGCCCTTAAATTCTTCTATCATTTCATCCATCTGGGCAATACATGCCTTTTCATCTGTATTTAATTAGCTGGCTCGCATTAATTGACTTTTAACTATTCCTTTAAGATGTATGTGAAGCATGCATACTTTGTCTGTGGGTATATCTGTTCACCTGGACATTCTTTCTAAATATTGAGGTCGTAATATTGTCCATAGGATCATAGGATGTTATTAGGCTATTGCCTTGCGACCCTTAGAAGCCTAGCCAAGGGTTTAGCCCATGTTTAGACAAATCAGCACCTGAGGCCCATGTCCAGAAGGGACACGGGTGGAATCCCAGGGATGTATTTTCTATTTCCCATCCATTTATCCAAGTTGCACTTAAAAAGGGGTAAAGAGGTACTCTGCATGACATGGAGAGGGAGTCTATTCCACAGATGGGGGAGTCTTTGGAACACAAATCTCTCCCACCAACAAATCCTACTGATGTCACAGATGAGATGTGATGTCACCGTTTTTGAAATTCACACGTGTTAAATGAGGAATGTAACTAAATAGCAGTGTCTCCAGTCCAGACAGTCATATATTAAGATCTCTTCTCCCAGAAACGGCAACAGAATAGTGCTTCAAATAATCTGATACAAAGTATGTTAACTGTTTCTTTAAATTCCAAAACTTGTAACTATTAATTAAACTGTCCTGATTTTTAAGGCAGTACACCCAGGAAAACCTGTTGAGCACTGTACCTTGAAAAACCAGCATATCAATTCCCCTACTCTCCCACCTATTGTAATTTTCTGCATTAAACTTAGATATTTTGTTAAACCCTGTACTGATCCCACCCATCTCACATTACTCCTTTAGGGCTCCAAACAAAAACGTTAGGAATCCTACCAAGTTTTCAGTATTTTAATAGCATATTTTTTTCCCTTTAAATTGGTTCTTAAACTTACTGATTGTTTTTTTCTTCTTTTACTGCATCTTCTTTGTCTTGGGTGTAGCCTGCCCATCCTCCTTATTACCTCACATCCTACCAAAGTCTATATCTGTCTCCTAGAGCCTAGGGCGCCATTTTTAAATCTAGTCTCTCTACCTATCTAGCCTCCCTCCTCCCTATGGCGTTCATGTTAAGTGTGGTCAACAGAAAACCAGGTAAAATTGCCAAAATATGCTTTTACTCTGTAGAAACCTTTGAACAAGTGACTGTTAAAATGTAATTGTGGTAAAATAGTTAATGTTTTTCAATGAACTTTCAGCTGAACTTGAATTCTTAAGAACTGCGTATACAATTACTTCAAGTGCTTTCTCACTCGCAAGGAACAGCACTAAACACTGTTCTCCAATTTGTACTGCTGGTGTTATCAAGTTCATTAAGTTACTCTTATGCTAAATATTTTTTGTTTACAATTTGACTGTATTCTTGCTAACGTTGATGTGTGTTGAATACTGCTAGCTGCTTTTTCTTGTCTCTCAGTGTAAATTAACGTAGCAGCTGACATAGTCTTTTCTAAGGCTCATGTATTGTTTTATCATTTTTAAAATGACAAATCCTGAATGTTTGCTGAATACTGTTAGCTGTTTTCCCTTAAGTGTAAATTATCGTAGCGTCTTTTTTAAGGGCTCATGCATTTATTATGAGAATGTTGCTATTTATAGATTAGCTGATAATAACAGGGCAGCATTGCAGTTGCATACTCTCTAGCCCTCCTAACAATCTATATACTTCTAAGGGTTTTTTTTCACTCTCCTTCCTAAGTTGTTCTAGTGCTAACATTTTAATGAGTCCTCTACCATAGCATGTTATAGCAAGGCAATAATACAGTATTGTGCATTTTGTACCAAATTGTTTGTATACTGCTTAGGTTATTTTTTAACTCGGTAGCGTTATATGTTGATGCTATTACTACTACAGCTCCATATAACCCTCTTGTTTTCTGCTCTCCCCATTTTCCTTCTAGAATTGTATCCAATAATACCCTGTATTTCCACCTTAACTAAGTGGCAGTGTCTCCAGTCCAGACAGTCATATACTGAGATCTCTTCTCCCAGAAATGGCAACAGAATAGTGCTTCAAATAGTCTGATACAAAGTATGTCAACTGTTTCTGTAAATTCCAAAACTTACTATTAATTAAACTGTCCTGATTTTTAAGGCAGTACATCCAGGAAAACCTGTTGAGCACCGTACCTTGAACGACCAGCATATCAATTCCCCTACTCTCCCACCTATTGTAATTTTCTGCATTAAACTTAGATATTTTGTTAAACCCTGTACTGATCCTACCCATCTCCCATTACTCCTTTAGGGCTCCAAACAAAAACTTTAGGAAAGGGACTATCCTACCATGTTTTCAGTAAATATTTTAATAGCATATTTTTCCCTTTAAATTGGTTCTTAAACTTACTGATTTTTTTCTGTTTACTGCATTTTCTTTGTCTTGGGTGTAGCCCCGCTCGGTTTTCCCTCGCTGCACCTGGGCTCACTTCGCCCCTCTCCCACTCCCATTCCCATCCACCCCCATATCATTTTCTTTATACCTAGCCTCTGTTTCCTCCCTCCTTCTAACTCCTCCCCTAAAGTGCATCAGCTTACTCTCCAGCCAACTCTTACCTGCCCTCCCCTAACCACACCCATTACCTCCTATTAACTCCAACTCCCAAACCACTACCAGCTATAATTTCTCCACTAAAATATTTTCTCCTCTCCTATAATAATATCAGTCTCTATTTCCTCTGTCCTACTTCTACCACTACTACTCTTCCTCTTCACAATCACTGCACCTACTCCTTTCATAACCCCAATAAATAAGGCCCCTACCTATCCTTACTCACATACTCTCTCTTCCCCTCAACAACCTGTAGTCATCTGTGCATCCATCCTCCCAACCAACATATCCCTCCCCAAAATAAAAATCCTTCCCTCTTACCATTCTCCTCCCAATTATAAAACCACTCACTTCTATGGCAACCCACTTAAAAGAAAACCATACTATTTCTCAATGACTCTGCTCTTATCTGGTGACATACATCCCAAGCCTGGTCCTACTACTAACACGCATACCAATCCTGGCTCTACTACTAACTTATTCACCCCTCTAAGCAATCCCCTTAACTATAACCAGTCACCCATACATAACAAACATCTATCATTCTATTCTATCAGTACTCGAAGCATCCTAAATAAAGTAAGTCAATTTCATGCAGGGATAACTCATCACAACCCAGACATCATCTATGTCCCAGAAACTTGGCTTAAACCCCAACATCAAGATAAAGATATTCTCCCTCCAGGTTATAGTATTCTCTGCCAAGATCGCATTAAAAAGAAAGGTGGTGGTGTTGCTCTTATTCACTCCAATACATTTACTCTCTCCCAAACCAAACAAACCTTTCCCTCATTCTTACCTGCTGAAATACTTGCTGCAAACCTGAAGGTCAATAACCATAATGCCATTACAGTAATAGCCATATATATCCCACCTGGTGACAACATTCCCTTACTGGAAAACCTTCTTTCTTATCTCTCCCAGGACATCCCTAATTAAACTATCCTCCTAGGGGATGTAAATATTGATTGGCTGAAACTCAATACTCCTAACTCTCACCACCATATAAAGCTCTACAGATTTACTCAACTTATCTCTCATCCTACACACATCAACAAAACACATAGTTCAAGCTCCCTGATAGAGTGGATACTAGTTTCAAATCCCTGTAAGTATCAAAATCCTGAAACCTTACCCAACCTCCTTAGTGACCACTCGCCTATTAAGGTCCTTAGATATACCACACATCTTTCCAAACCCCACCGATATATTACTTGCCGTAAGCTCACCAACTTTATACCTGAAACATTTCAAACCCTTCTCTCTAGAGTTAACTGGGAGTTCCTTAAACAGCTTCCACTGGATGCAGCAGTTAATGCCTTTAACTCTACTTTCCTTACCATCTTAAACTCACTTGCACCAACTAGAAAAATTTGAGTAAAAGCCAAAATTTCACCCTGGCTGTCGAAATCTACCCATTCACTTATGAAAAGCAGAGATAGGGCCTGGAAAACATGGATACAATCCAAACTTCCTGCCGACTTGCAAAAGTTCAAAGAACTTCGAAATAAAAAAAAAAACTCATTGACAATGACAAAACAAAACTTCTACTTTAATCTCCCAACAACATTAAAATCAGACCCCCCAAAATTTTGGAACTCTATTAATTAGAAACCCTACCTCACCAAACCCATGTCCTAATAAGACCCCCGAAGAGACTGCCAATACTTTCAACAGCTACTTCATCAAATCTATTACCAAACTATTTAACAGCAACTCTCCTAACTATAACTTCTCTAACCTCCCTGAACCACCCCCTTCTGTATAACCTACAAACTTTCTCTCTCTCAAACCTGTTCCTACTACCGACATTAAATCACTACTTTCTAAACTTAAGCCATGCTCTGAATCAACTGATCATATTCCTTCATACTTTCTCCAGATTGCTGCACATTCCCTGGCTGTGCCTGTATTTATCCTTATTAACTGCTCAATCTCTTAATCTAAAGTCCTGACTATTTGGAAACAGTTCTATACTCTTCCAATTCACAAAGGAGGTAACTCCACAGAAATATCTAATTTCAGACCCATTACCATACTCTCTCCTCTCTCCAAAATACTTGAGAAATGTATACACAAATAAACTATGCATCATTTCCTACAAGAAAAACTTCTCACTCCTACCCAGCACGGTTTCCGTCCTAAGCACAGTACCACTACTGCTATTCTATCCTTTCTCAATACCATTTCTCTAGCCAGAGACAATAATAAACTTATATCTTGCCTATTCCTTGACCTTTCTAACGTTTTTGACAGTTTCACATGCCCTATTACTCAACAAACTCACAAACCTCAACTTCATTTCTGATAAAGTAGCATGGTTCTCCAGCTATCTTACTGATAGACAGCAATCAGTCATATGGGACTTAGCACTGTCTTCCCCCATACGTAAAAACAGGTGTTCCCCAAAGATCCATACTTAGGCCTCTACTATTTTATATATTTACTAACTCACTCTACTCCTCCTGTACACAGTCCTCCATTGTCCAATATGCTGACGACTCAACAATCATCACTATTTCAAACTCACCCTCTGAACTCCTTTCCACTACCCAGGCATCCTTCAACTCTGTTGAGACTTGGCTCAAAAAACACCAGCTCATCCTCAATCCAAAAAAAAACTAAACTGCTTCTCTTTCTCCCTAAATCTGTTAACCACATCAAACCTTCCTTTACCATTGCATCACTAAACAATACCCCACTGAAGTAGATGCCAACACAAAATTACTTGGAATCACTAATGATGACCAACTAAAATTTGATTTACATATTAACAATTGCATCAGAAAAACCCATCTGAAGCTAGGACTTCTGTACAGAATAGTAGATTCCTCACCATAGACACCCAACATACACTAACTCATGCCTATCTTCTCCCTTGCCTTACATACTGCTCCCAAATACTTACTAATCTAAACTTTTCTCTACTTCCTAAGCTAGAAACTACCTATCACAAAGTAACCAGGTTTGCAGCTCAACAGCCTTATATATCTTATCACTGTCTCACCCTTAAATTTCTTGACTGGCTTGAACTACCTCACCTACTACTCCAATCTCAATTACAAATGATCCACTCCATTCTATATCAACCATCTTTCTTCCTAGCGCTATCATCTCTCATCTCACATTACTCTCCTACTAGACATCTCAAAAGTGCAACCCAAGACGTACTAAATGTCTACAAACCAAAAACAAAAGCTGGCAGCAAAGTATATAGTTACCGCCCTACTATTGAATAGAACAAACTCCCCCCTAGATATCAGAAATCAAACAAACCCCAAAAATTTAAAATAGCTACAAAAGATTACTTCAAGAAACACTGGACCTGCTCTTGCTCACACCCTCCTTGACCAAAATCCTTCTTCTTAGCTTCAATTTATCCATTGCGAGCCTCCCTAACCTGCTTTCCTGTACTAACAGTCTTAACCCTCTGTCAACCTGTATGCCACTCAATATGGCTTACTGATGAAAGAACTTATTAACTATTGTAAATAAGATTTGCATATCTAAATAATGCTTGTATTTTCTTTTTTCTTCATTTTCTCTAAATTTAAACTGCAACAGTTATTGTAAACCAAAAAAAATTTCAAGATTACTCTCTTTATTCAACATTGTTTGTTTTAATTACATTTTGCTAGATTGTTTGAATGTTACATGTCTGGAGCTTTTCTCCCTGGGCATCTGCTGAAAAAGGGCTTTGGCTCAGTCGGACACTCCCGGTCAACAAATGTAAAATAAATAATAAAAAAATAAATAAATAAAATGTAAATTTGGTGAAAGATGTGGGTAATGGTAGATATGTTTCTACAATTTACAGGAAGCCCACATATTCTAATTCATTCTCGGATTTTGATAGTTCACACCCCTTGTCCCAAAAGAAAGCAGTTGTCAAAGGACAATTCGTTAGGGCTGCCAGGATGGTATCATTATTTGATGATTTTATGAATGAATGTGCCCTATTGGAATTGATGTTTCTTAAAAGGGACTATCCCAAAGAATTTGTGAGGGAGATTAAAATGGAAGTGATAAATAAGCGGGGGAGGAGGGTCTATGTTCCTATTTTAATGAGCTTGGAAGCTGATGATTTCCACTATTTTACTGAGCATACTAATGTGGTTCATGAAAGTAATTTGACTGTACAACAAAATGCTGATGCTAATTTTAGGTTGACCTTTATTACAAGATTTACTGTGAATTTCAAACAGGTGAGGGATGTTATTTTTAAAAATTGGTCTGTGCTTATGGACGACCGTGAGGCACAAAATAGGTCCTAAGCCTGTGGTTGTATATAACAGGGGTAATAACCTAAAGAATCTTATGGAGGGGCCACTTTGCCCACACAATTTTAAAGACAAGAAGCTTTGGCAGATGTCCAAATGTGTCAGTTGTCATTTTTGTCACTATATTAATATTGGTGAACTTTTTGATATTAATGGGTACCAGATGAATATTAAAAGGAAGTACAATTGTAATAGTCCAGGAGTAGTATACGGGGTGTTGTGTCAATGCTGCCTGGTGTTTTATGTCTGAAAGACTGAGCGCAAATTAAAAAATCATATTTATGAACACATTTATGAAATAAATAAGAAAAAATTACCAATGCCCTATTTTGGCACTTACTGGATTTTCCTGAGCATCAATTTAAGTTTGTGGAAACTGAGGAAGTTAAACCAAACCCTAGTGGTGGACCGTGGCAACTATTCCTTGAGCAAAGGGAGCTGTACTGGATTTTACGTTTGAGAGCAGTGAGTTGGCCTGGGTTGAATGAGATGACATCCATTGGATGTATTTTAAAATTGAAAGCAGAACTCCAATAATTTTGCGTTATTGTTGTTGTTATTTATTTTACTTTCCTTCTTTTTCATATTTGAATTAATATGTTTTCTTTTTATGCTATTACATGTATTTTAGAGCAATAGTGCATGTTTTTCTTTAAATGTGTAATGAGATGGTGATGTCATTTGGCTTTAAGGGTATTTAAAGTTCATTTGGGTTTATACTTTTATCTGATGAAGTCTTGTCATTGTCTGAGACGAAAGCACTAAGAATAAATTTTGAGGAATGAGTCCTTGCTGCTGTGTGGCTTTTTCTGTTACTCAAGTGTTTGTGGAATTTTATGCTGATGTCACAGACCAGGTTGAGGCTCTGCATGCGGGTTACTCGAGTGGAGCTTGACTTCCGGATATGCAGCAGTCCCATCAAGGCGGTCTCCGAGATCACCTTGTATGCAAGACAGAGGTCACCTCTAAGCAGTCTGTATGAAACTGAGTAGAGGGATAGGGCTTTTAGCCTATTTGTGTATGGTAGATTTTTGAGGCCCTGGATTCTTCTGGTGAGGAACCACTGTGGTCTCTCCAGCTGCTGCATGTCCTTTGCGAGGTACATGCTGAATGGGGCATTGTACTCAATAATGGGCCTTATAAGGGAAGAATACAGGGATGTTATGACCTACTTGTCCTCGAATGAGATACCCTTACTTATGAGGTGGGTCATGTAGAAAGCTTTCCATATAATGGAAGCAACATGGTGGTCAAAAGTCAGCTTGCTATCAATCTGGGTGCCCAAATCCCTCACGACTGATTGCATGCTTAGGACATTGTTATTAATGTGATAATTTGTGGGGACTTCACTCTCCCCAAAGGGAATGATGATGCATTTTTTGGTGTTCAGCTTGAGGCCATGTTTCTGGCACCAGTCATTTGTTTGGGTGAGACCCTCTTGGAGGATGTCCATGTCAGTAGGGGAATTGATGACAGCACCCAGCTTGCAGTCATCTGCAAACTTGGTCAGCCATAGCTCACTGGTTTTGGCCTGCACCTTAGAAAAGTATATCCTAAATAACGGAGGCCCCAATACCAATCCCTATGGTACTCTGCTCAAAACAGGTCTACTGCTTGAGGTGGCTTCCCCTATTTTAACTAGGTGGGTTCTATCAGTGAGCCAGTTAGCTACCCATCTGGTAACATACAGACTGATGCCTAGTTGAGAGAATTTATCTATTATGCCCGAGTGGGGAAGAGTGTCGAAACCTTTGGCCAGGTCAAGGTAGGTGCTGTGCACTGTCTTCCCCTTGTCCATGGCTTTGATGACTGTCTCAAAAAAGTAGACCAAATTTAACAGACATGACCTCCCTTTGATGAAGCCAAACTGCATGTGATTGAGTGTTTGGAGGTTGCCAATGTCCTTGTTAATAAGGTCTATGATAATCTGTTCCATGGCCTTGCAGATTAGGCTAGTTAGGCTGATGGGTCTATAATTTCCCAGATTGGTGGATGGTCCACCTTTGTGTAAAGGGATAACAGTGGCTGTCCTCCACTTGGCTGGGACAAAGCCCATACTCAGGCTTTGGTTGAATTGGGCGCCTAATGGTGCTGTAAGTTCCTGCCTGAGTTCATGTAGGATGCAGCCTGGGATGTTATCGGGTCCCATGGAGGATGTATTTTTTGCCTTTGAGAGAGCAGTGATGACCTGATCCCCAGATATAAGGGGAAGGAGGCAGGTACTGGGAATGTCCTGATTTACTGATGGGGGGACTGAAGGGTGAGATTTTCAATGAATCTGTCAGCCAGCAGGTTTGCTATATCTATGGTATTTGCATATGTGTTGTTCTTGACCACCAGTTCTGAACAGATCTGGGTTCTTCCTTTAAGACTGCAGACATGTGAAGAAAGCCTTATTATTGTCTCTAGTATATATGGCCAATTTGGACTCGAAGTTTGCTTTGGAGGATTTCACTAGTGCTCTTATTTGCTTGTTCAGGCTAAGGAGAGATTGCTTCCAATTGGGCACCTGCTCTTTCTTGGTCTTGGACAGCAATTTTTTTCTTTTGTTATAGAGTTTATTTATTGCAGATGTCCACCAGACAGGTTTACTCTTCCTTGGGGAGGATGATTTAGTCCTGTCAGGTATTCCTGATTCGATGTGTGACACTGCCAGCCCAGCTATCTGGAATTTTGTAAATAATCATATGTCATTTGTGAATATTAATGTGATTCAAATGCTTGTCTTACAAATGTAAGAGAACTATGCGTTATGTGTATATTAAACTACTGGTGCAGAAGTGTGTTGAACTGTATGCTATGTACTGAGCTTCAAGAATGTAACCACAGTGTACCCTACTGGAAAAGAACAGAATGTTTTATGATTGTGTTTATCTTTCAGTTTCACTGAAGGAGACAGGCTATCTAGAGCTAGAAGTTTCTTTCTATTGTCTTGAAACAGAAATAATTACTAGGTTTAAATGTAAAGTGTTTTTATTGCTCTGTGACTTCCTAGCAGCTGCACTTCTGAGAGATATGTACTTCTCACACAGAGATGCTAAAAAGTCTTAATTTCTGTTAGCCTGGGAACTGAAGGCAGGTGACAAAGAGTGATGTCATCCAGCTGACCCAGCAGTAATGTTTTGATATTAATTTGGGAACTGTCTCAGAGACTGTGCATTTTGTATTTGTCTTTGGACGTAGAAACATCCCACTCATCAGCACTTCTGCCTGCGTCTCACTAATAGTAAGTAACTAGGGAAAAGTAAATTATTTTAGATATAGTTAGGAATATAGTAAATATTAGTTTATGTTTATGAAACAACCCCCTCCTCAGTCAAAATCTAAAAATATAAACTGCAAGCTCCAATAAGAATCTTTGAAGGCGAAAGGCCGAGATACCAAATAAAGTGGTGGAAAAAAGTATTTGCATTGAGTTATTGAAGCTTGCAGTTTCTATTTTTATATCAGTTAAGTTGTTTTCTGTATTTATTTGGGACTGTCCTGCAATGTTGTTTTAAAATATTTCCTGTGATTCTGAACTCTGTAGTCACTCTGTTGAAGTATTGAGTATTGTCTTGTTCTTTTATTATTTATTATTAAATATATTTAAACCTTTAAATTGTGGCTGGTTTGTTTAGAGATATTTAAGCTCTTACAGTACTTGCATACGTATTTGGAGAGGCCACTCCAATAGCCTCTGTTGGTCACACTTACAATTTGGATAATAGTAACATTACACAGTAGGATTGGGCACCCTTTGTAAGGGCCTTAGAGTAGCTGATAAGTAGTGGTTGGTGGCAGTGATAACTACCTTATAGTCTGGGCAGAAGGGGGCATAGCTAGTAAACCTGTGCCAGCCTTCCCCAGAAGTGTCTGTTTGTATATAAATCAAATCTCAAAGTGTGTGTGTGTGTGTGTGTGTGTGTGTGTGAGCTACTTTGGCAGGTACACAAAGCACTGGTTGGACAGAGACGGGGCTGGAGGTTTTGGCTTGAACACTCAGCTGAGATCTTAACCCTATAGCTTTGCCAGTGGGGAGTCTTATTGGGGATCTGGAGAAAAACAGAGAAACCAGCCCCAGCCTGACTGTGATCTCTGTGTGCTCTTAAGGGAAATTGTTCTTTACTGTATGTGTACTTGTCATCCTCCCAATGTGTACGTCCCTCACTGGTGCTAGTGGTGAGGATAGAGGCTCCTTGATTACTGTGCCAGTGCTGGGGCGTCACACCATGCATCTATATAAATGTTAGTATACTGCTTTGGTACAGGTTTTGGGTACTGGTGCCAGATCCTAGAGAGGGGAAGGGGGCTGTGAAGCTGTTTAAACCATCCCTCAGGAGGCTGTAATCAGCTTTGGAGAATTTTTTTTTTGTTTGACCCTAGCTAAAGGGAGGTCAAGGGAGATAGTGACTTTGAAAGTGACCGCTTCATGGTCGGATCTTACCGGGGAGGTTGATACTGCAGGGATGGTGCAGTGGTTACTCATGTTGGTTACTACCAAGTCCAAGATATTATCACCTTTTGGGGGGGTATCAACTAGCTGTACCAAAGCATTTGCATTGACAAAATCAAGGAATCTCTGGGCATTTGTGTTATGGCATGAGTACTTCTTCCAGTCTATATTTGGCTAGTTAAATTCACCCAGGATCAGGGTAAAGGGTTGAATTTTAATAGATTCTAAGAGGTCCAGATAGGCAGATTGAGCATCTTGAGTCAGATTTGAGGGTCAGTAGCTACCTGTGATTTGTATAGGGGTCTTGTCAATGGTTAACTGCATCTGGAGTGTCTCCTGTGTGTCATACTGTTTGACCAGCCTGGAGGTGTGTATGTCTTTAATATATATATTGAAACTCCACCTCCTTTGGCTTTACTACCCACAGTTTGGGGTCTAAATGTATGATAGGATGAGTAACCAGGTAAGGCTGGGGTGCTCTCCACAGCTTTGAACCTGGTTTCTGTGACTGTGCAGATGTCAGCATTTTCTAGGGTTACGAATGCTTGCAATGAGTGCAGTTTCATGTTTGGGCTTCTAGTGTTTACAGCATAACCTTTTATTATTATTAATTCTTTCCAGATTAATATCTAAGTAATTAATCTTATCATTTGATGAAAAGGAATGTGTTGAGATTATGAATGGTGGCCCCAAGTTACAAACTTTGATGGACAAGTCCTTTGCTTTTGGGTTAGAGCAGTCACATACTGATGTTAATGAGCTCAATGTATATAAGTTTAGTTTAAAGGAAATTATTAAGTTACTGGAGAAGCATCGGACTAGGATGAAAACCCTGCAATTGGATATTTTTTATTTAAGGCACTCTATCAACATTAAAGTACTTCCACAGGGTCTATGTATTTTTAAATTTCCTTTTGTTTTATACCACAGCAGTGTTTTATATCCTGATTTTATGACTATGTTTGACTGGCATAGCTTCGAGTTGATGGAATTGCTGATTAAGCATAATAATTTAGAAATTGCCATGCTTATAGATGAAATGAATACTTTAAACACAGGTATACAACAAGATTTGATTTTTGACCAGTATAGGATGTTTTATAATAATATTTTAAAGAATGTAGAGAAAATCATTTAATAATAATTTTAAAATAAAACAAAGGAAAGTAAATAGGGATTGTTTACAATATAGGAATAATGTAGCATATCCTGTGATAAGTTTACCTGCTAACAAAAATGGGGGTGGGCGGATTACATTATGGGTTCAAGCATGGTTATGTTCTCAGTGAGTGAGAGTAATTATTTAGTGGAGGGAGATACCGCTGTTGATGCATGTTCTCATTTGGATCAGGGCTATGTTTTGAACGACGAATGGGATTTTCCAACACTTCATAGGTCAGAATGACTAGCGAGTTGTTCCAAACAAATAGTAGACCTGGAGCCTGGGATGGAATCTTATCAGGCTCACTGCAAAGAAAATTATGTGAACAAAAAGGCAGGCAGAAAGTGGAGACATTAATTATACACCAAGAGGATTAGGGAGTTATGTTTTCACATAAGAGGTATAATATCTTTAATTATACCAGTCATGTTATTACTGAGGAACACTTTCATTTGTTTCAGAAAGGTTTCCAATTCATGGGACATGGTGAATAATATGACAGAACTAAAGTTATACACTAAGAAGTTGAATGTAGTCATATTTTTAATGATTAGAAATTGGCAAAAAAGTTGTTACTAAAGCAGGAAGGGGTGGTTAAGACAAGAAGTACTTTTAATACACCTCTACATCCTTTAATTAATGTTTTTGAGCAAACAGTTTTGGATGACCTTTATGTTTTAAAAGGACATTCTAGAAGGCAGGTATTTGACCACAATATGTCCACAGAAGGTAGAAAAATTATGCACAAACTCTTAATGATGATAACTTAAAGATTTATGAAACCCGACAAAGGTAGGGGTACCATCTTATTTAACTCCCTTGACTACTCTTTTGCAATGATCAGTATTATATTAGACTCTGATATCTACATACCTGTCTCAAACAAGTTGAATATTGCTTATCATCCCATAAATTACTACTAGATGATTTGGTAATAAATAGTAACTTGTTAAAAGTTACCAAACCTATTATACCTACAATACTTGGTATACCCAAAAGTGCATAAGGATTTCAAGCATCCCCCTTTTCACTCCATTGTATCCACTCAGGGTTCCAAAACTTATACAGTCATTACTGTGATTGATAGGTGGTTAAAACTTATTTATGAGAGAACACCATATTTACTTAAATATTAATGGGATTTCTTAGGTCACCTTAAGGATAATTTGTGGAATAGTATTTTGTGTTTTTCACCATTGATATAGTTGATTTGTTTTCATCAATTCCTCATGATGAAGGCATAGAACTATTCCATGACAGCCTTCTGGATTATGATTCCATATCCACTGATAAGATAACTTTAATTATGGATTTAGTTTCCTTGGAGTTAGACAATAATTATATATTTTTTGAGGTGAATTATACAAGCAAATAAAAGGGGTGGCTATATTGGTTTCATGGGGAAAGTGATTGTGTGAATTTTATCACTATATTAAATTGTATTTATGTTTTTTAGATGACATTTGTATCTGCTGGGACAGTCCCAAAGATGTGGCAGAGCAATTTTTATCTTATTTGAATACAACTACAGATTTTTGTGTTTTATGTCACACTTCAGCAATTTGTATATTGATTACTTGGACACTTTAGTATCTGACACTAGTGTTGGCTTCAAGTTGCAAATTTTCAGAAAGCCAACTTTTAGTAATTCATATTTACACTACACGAGTGTACACCCTATATTTCAAAAAAGGAACTTGGTTAAGGGGCAATGTGTAAGGCCTGTGAGGATGACTTCAGTTTAAGATGATACGGTTGGAGAACTGGACAAGATCATCAATATGTTTGTCACCAGAAGTTGCCACACTGAACTAGTGGGTAGTATTTGTCAAGAAGTCCAGGATGGCTGGGGCTCTAAATATAAGCCTTTATTAGGTATTGACCTAATGATTATTGGCTAGGCTTGTAAAAGTCTGTAGACTGATAGCCTAGTATTTACCTATGAACCTATGAATGACGTCATTGGTAATATGTCTCATATCGAGGGAAGATTTGAACATGCTATGATTGTACAATTCAATTTTGGCATGAAAGATGCAAAAAATATTATTGTTAAAAACTGGACTTTATTTAAGGCTGGCTCCATGGTGTTTAAAATTTTGGGCAAGTCACTGTTTTTCATGTACAAAACATCCCACAACCTTAAAGGGATATTCAAATGAGCTCTAAACAGAGTGACAAATTCACACTCGAAGCTTAAGAAATTGGGTATGTCTAGATGTGGGTGTGGTAACCAATATCCTTATATATTGGAAGGAGAGAATTTGCATTTAGACATTTGTGACAATTTTAGGGTATACTTATGCAAGGGAAATTGTCCATCCAAAGGTATGTTTCACATTGAGACATATATGGGGTATTCAAATTATTACATAGGCAAAACTGAAAGATGCCTGTGTAAATGCATATATGAACATGTGTATGATATCAGTAACAAAAATCTTAACAATGCCGTATATAAACACCTTGTATGTAGTGGTCATTGTTTGATTTTACATTTGCCATTCTTGAACATAACTGGGGTAATTTACGAGAAGGTGACTGGGAAAATAAACTGGAATATAATGAGATGCTATGGTGGTTTAAGTTAAAAGCTACAGTTGCCCCTGGCTTAAATGAATTTATTTCCATTTTCCCCCTACTTAAAATAAGAGTAGGTAAAACTATAATAGTTATGTTTTAGCATAGTTATGTTTGTAGTTTTATTAACATTTTTGTTCTTATTATTGTAATTTATTGTTGCTCTATATATTTTCAAAATTCAAAGGCTATAACATTTTTATTTAACTTAATTGGGCAAGTTTTTGGATTGGTGGTATCCTAAGGGTTTTTGGTATAAAGGGATGTTTGTTAAGTTGCGCTGTGTTCTGATGAAGTCCCTGAGATAGGTATCAAAGCGCTAAACTATTATTAAAGCTATTTATTTTAATGCTTTTACCATATATACCTTTAATTTCACTGTTGGTTGTTAGAATTTTAGAGTGTTCTGGTCATATGTTCACTATAAACGCCAACTCACTCAAGCGTATCACTAAGCAAAAGCACGGAAACGCTCAAGTAGTGGCTGTTCCAGCATACTGTCTTACTAATATTACCTGCCTATGTTATTTGAAGTCATAGTGTAATGCAATACTACCTAGCCTATATAGCAGGGCCTATTTAGCTATGTTTAGGCAATTTATCTACCTTGCCAATGTATCTTAGATATATATACAAATTCATGAAATTTGCCAGTGTATTTTAGATACATACTCTAATTCATACATTATACTGTATCAGGTATACTTAGTTGCATTGTTGATTGTGGTGTCTCTTAGATATTTGTATAGAAGCTATAGAAATAACTGTGTGACCACTCTAAATTGCATTTTTTCCTGATACTAATTACTTGCTTAATTGTTAAACTCTCTACTCTCATGCTGCTCTCTACATCCTTGGAACCATATAACAGTTGTTAAATATTGTGTCTCCCTATTACTAAATCACCATTTCTCTCTCTCCTTCTCTCCTGCCTCCAGCTTTTAGGCCCTGTTCTACCCACTGTGGATACGCCTGTGCGGACGCCAAGACCTACATTACAATTAATCCTAGCTCATCCAATCCACCAAGCAATACTATAAACTCTGCTGCTCATCCCTCTATTGGACTTGAACCAAGCCTCCCCTTGAAGGAACCAAGGAAGTATGTGCATCATTTGCTAAACCTACTCTACTATAGTTATTTAGCCCTGCTAGGTGTTGTGAACGCTTCCCTGCCAAGAAGCCAGCAGTCAACCCTTCCTCTACTTTCTGTACAGCCATTCTTCCTCCTCTCCTAGCTCCCTTGACCTACACTGTCCTCTTCCTCCTCTCCTTATTCAATCTACCCCTTAGATAGCCTCTGTGGAGCACAGTTGCATCTCAGCATCTGGCCACTAGATGGTGCCCTCTCCCCACTAATCTATTTCCACCCTAATAACTCTCTTGTATTCTGCTTAATCTTTACCTTCTTCCCCTTAAAACACCAAAGCCCTAATCTTACTTTCCTCTCTTAAATCACTGTAGCTCACTCTATCCAACTGTACCCCTGTCCCCTGTACTTACCTGTTGCAATCCTCACTCCACTGATAGCTTCTTGATCTTCCCTTGCCTTCCTTGGCTGAACCCGCTCCGTTCGCCCTACGGGCTCACTCCGCTCCCCTACCCTGCCCCCAAATCTCACCCGCCCCCAGCACCTCTACCTTTATCCTCTACAAACCACACCCACCACTCAAATTATCCAATCAAGCTCTCTCTTCCTGGAACCGCCCATTCCCTTACCCCACCCACTCTCACCTCTAATCACTTCCCTTACCCCACCCACTCTCACTTCTAATCACATCACTAACAAACACCCCAAAACCACCACCACAACAAACAATAGTCTGTTCCCCACTACTTTCTTTAATTTTATAATCCTTGCCTGCTCCAAAATAAATATCATCACTCTTGCATTTTCAAACAGCTTAGTAACTACATAACAACTCTTAACAACCTCATTACATTATGCTTGAAAAACCTATATACATCTCCTTTCTACTACTATTACTCCTACTGAGTTCCTATATTTTCCACCTTACCCATCCCAATATTATCTATTATTCCCAATCCTTCCACACAACTAACTATCTGAACATACCTCTCCAACACTCACACACCCCAATTTCGTCACACCTATAGCCTATAAATATCCATCTACTTTTTCAATATAAACTTCTTACCTCACATAGATATTTCACTCCCATAATTACTAGAAAGTCTTCCAGTATCATAATCGAGTCCAATGTATACTCTAAACTCTCAAGTTACCTCCCTAACTTCACCCTATACCCAATTACCAGTCTACAATCAGGAGATATCCATCCTAACCCAGGTCCCCCCTCCTCAAAAACTACTAACAAGTCCATATTATTTACTACTCTAAACTCCCAAAGCTTAGTCAACAAAATTCCAAACCTGCATGCCTGGCTCACACACAACAAACCTGACATCCCCTCCATCTCTGAAACATGGTTAAAACTCCACATAAAAGACTCTGAAATAATCCCACCCACATATTCTATTATTAGAAAAGACAGATCTCATAAAAAAGGGGGTGGTATAGCTCTACTATACTCATCCTCACTATCAGTTACTCCCTATAATAAACCCACTCCCCACTTTAACAATGCTGAATTACTACTAATGCTACTACAAATCAACAAGCTCAAGCATATATGTATAGCCTCCATCTACATCCCTCCTGGTGATAATATTTCTACACTCAAAGACATCCTCTTCTGGCTCTCCACTAACATCAGCAACAAAACTATAATCCTAGGAGACATGAATATAAATTGGGCCTCCATTCAGTCTCCCTCAAACCCACTTAAAATTAACCTCTACAAATTCTCTCAGCTCATCAATTCTACAACCCACCCCTCAAAAAACCTGCCCAATGGCAGTATCCTAGACTGGATCCTAGTCTCTCACCCCCACTACTTCTCTAACAGTGGTACTCTTCCTGATCCTCTTAGTGATCACTTACCCACATTTACACACTGTCTCCCTTCACCCCTTCATCATATCCATAACTTCATTACTACTCATAACCTAAAAAACTTTAACCCTACAGCTTTCATTAACTCTCTAAAGGCAATAAATTGGAATACTCTAAAAACACTTCCTCTAGATAATGCAGTCACCCATTTCAACACTACCTTCTTAAACCTCTTAAACCATCATGCTCCCCTAAGAACAAAAAGAATAAAAACCAAAACTACCCCATGGCTTACAAAAAATACACTTGCTACAATGCGGCAAAGAGACAAACTCTGAACCCACTACCATAAAAATAAAACCCCCCTCATCTACAATGAATACAAAACACTTCGAAATAAAGTAAAGAAACTCATCACCACTGACAGACAAAACTACTTCTCCTTACTCCAATACAACAATAAAACAAACCCTCAAAAATTCTGGAAAAGTATCTCCACTCTCCTTAATCCCAGTAAACCAGACACCCTCACTCCCAATCCAAACGCTCTCGACATAGACCTGGCTACTCAATTTAACTCCTTCTTCATCGATTCTTTTTCCAAACTAACCTCATCTTTCTCCAAAATCTCCACTCCCTCCAAACCAGCCCCACCCTCATCTTCTTACCTTCCATCTTCAAACACTAGTTCACTACCTATCCCATCTTCCAGTTCTACAACCTTCACCACCCACTCCACTCTCCCTCCCTCCTCATCTCTCCCACCTCCAAATATCCCCTCCCCCCACTCTCCACATTTCTCACTAAAACCCATACCCACTACTACCATAAAAAAACTCCTTCTAAAACTGAAGTCTGGTTCAAATGCTCCCGATAATATTCCTTCACAATTCCTCAGCATAGCTGCTGAAGCCATTGCCTACCCCATTAGTATTTTAATCAACCGCTCTATCCAAGAAAGCACAGTTCCCCATATTTGGAAAAAGGCCTTTATCATACCTTTACATAAAGGAGGTAACAATAACAATGTCTCCAACTTTTGTCCCATTGCTATCCTGTCTGCCATCTCCAAACTCCTTGAAAAGTGTATCCAACTACAACTCCTACCATACCTCATTGATAACAACCTACTAACTCCCACACAACATGGCTTCAGACCAGGCCACAGTACTATGACAGCCCTCCTCTCCTTCCTGGAAACAGTAAATAAAGCCCGAGACTCTGGTCATATTGTTTCTACCCTTCTACTGGATCTTTCTAAGGCCTTTGACACCATCTCCCATAACCTTCTTCTAGCTAAACTCTCTAAGCTTAACCTATCTCTTTCCTCTCTGAACTGGTTCTCCAGTTACTTATCCAACAGACATCAAGCAGTAAAATGGAAAAAGGCCACCTCCTCATTCCTTAATACCCCAACTGGTGTTCCACAAGGTTCAATATTAGGCCCCCTCCTCTTCAACATCTTTATTAATGACTTCCGCAACTCCATACCATTCTCAAACATCATTCAATATGCAGACGACTCAACTATTATTTGCTCTGCCACTTCAGCCCCTTTACTTCTAAAGCTAACTCAAGATGCTTTTTCAACCACTGAACAATGGATGAAAAATAATCACTTAGCACTCAATGCTTCTAAAACCAAATTAATGGTATTCACTCCCTCAAAAGCCACCCCTCTCAACACAAACACTTTCTGTATTTCTAGTCAAAACAACACACCTCTGGAACTGGTATCAGAGCCCAAGCTACTTGGTGTCCAAATTGAAAATCAGCTCAAATTTAATTCCCACATACAACTAAACATAAAAAAAACCCATCAAAAATTAGGTATGCTCTACCGTCAATACCATTATCTTACACCCTCCACTAAACTCACCCTCTCTACATCCTTTCTCATCCCCTCCCTTCTCTATGGATCTCCACTCCTAACTAATCTACAGTCATCTCTGAAAAATCAACTCTCATGTTGTTACAACAAAATCGCCAAGTTCGCCACTAGCCAGAGGTCCTCTACTCATCATTGTTCCTCTCTCCACAAACTAAATTGGCTAGAACTACCCAACCACCTTATCTATACCCAACTCACTCTGGCTCACAAGCTTATTTACAACCCCTCAATCTGTCCCTCCCTCTCCCCTGCCTTTAAAATGCATCTACCCAACAGAGTACTAAGGTCTAACAACCAAAATCTTCTTTAAATACACAAACCAGCTCGTCCACCAGGCAAATACCTTTTATCCTTTAGTCTGGCATGACTCTGGAACTCCCTACCATCACCCATTTGTGTTACCCCTACTAAATCTACCTTAAAAAAACTCTTCATTCATACCTAGCCTCCCAATGGGAATGCTCTAGCTGCCACCCTACATAACTTGCACTGCTAACCTTCTTTATCTCATAACTATATAGTTTACACTTTAAACTTCCATTTCTGCTCCTTTTTGTCAATAAATAAATACAACAACTTTGTTGATCTATCCCCATCAACCTGTTTTCTAATGTAGCCCATCACTAGTATGAAAAGCAGTGGGCACATAAATGAACCCTGATGCGCACCCAATCCCACAGGGAACCCCTTAGTTAGACTGAACACTGTTCATACTTCAGTAATTGGGTCCCCTGTACATAGTTTGCACGAATTTTAGCTTCTGTTTTTTGGACTTCAAACCACCACAGGACTGCCCAAATCATCTCCTTGGGACCTTGTCATATGATTTCTTCAAATGTAAGAACAGTCACTTGGACCCTTCTCATCTCTAGATTTCTCTCAACTATCTGTCTCACTGCAAACATTGGGTAAGTTGTGATACATCCTGATCTGAATCCCAACTGCTCATCTCCCGTCCTACTTCTACCTACTCTGTGTACTCGTTTATCAGTCATATGAAAGTTGTTGCAGTGCGTCCATGAACATCAACATACTAACCATACATGGTTTTGGCAGGAATCAATCCATGTGTAAACAACTACTCTAGATTTACAATGATGACACTTTTTATCACAGAAATTGTCTCTGTTAAATGAAATATTTTAGCTGTAATTAGTAAAACCAAAACTTTTATTGTCATTTTTGCTTTAGAAACTGTATGTTTAAATGCAATGTTTCTACTAGTACTTTTGTACATACTGTAACAAAAGCTTTGATTGTAATTTTTGTTTGTAATTATTGTTTTGTTTTTGGAGCTTTTCTCCCCAGGACTCCATTGAAAATGGGTTCTTCTAGGCCCAATGGACTATCCTGGTAAACCAACTGCAAATAAATAAATAAAGATAAATAGAAAGGGATAGGTTTTAGACAGGCAAGCTCTAGCCACCCCAAGGGGCCCAGACAGCTATAAATTCACACAGACTGCGGAGAGGAAAATCCTGAGCATATCTAAACAATTCTATCTTGGTATGTGATTTACTTTGGATTTGACAGGTAAGAGAAGTGTTATCTGAATCTATATTTTATTTGTTATCACTGTTTTTCACTGTTTGTAGGTAGGAAGGGCTAGCTTGTTAACAAGATTTACTTTGATTCATATTTTGTTGATTTACCTTTAATTTCACTGTTGTTTGCTAGAAAGGTATAGGTTTTAGACAGGCAAGCTCTAGCCACCCCAAGGGGCCAAGACAGCTATAAATTCACACAGACTGCAGAGAGGAAAATCCTGAACATATCTAAACAATCCTACCTTGGTTTGTGATTTATTGATCTAAACTGTTAAAAAGAATTACGACTGCGAATGATAGCGAACAGAAGCTACTGCGACATAAAGAATTACAACTTTTGTCTGTCTTGTAGAACTCATATGGTCAGAACAACTTTACTGTACTTACTTTAGTATTTAGTTATATATTTCTCATGTGATTTTTTTTTGTAATAGAAGTTGATTTTAGTTCTCTTTGAATTCTGTGATTATTGATTTTGTTTATTCTTTTTGTTTACAATATTTTATTCATTTGAATCTGAATATGGATTCCTTAAATGAGTATGCAATTAAAGATTTGCTAATACACAAATATCTTCTACAGTGTAATAAATGCTATGCTTGTTTAAAGGTAACAGCTGATAACACTGGTGATCTGTGTTCCTTGTGTCAAAGGCTGGATGATTTCCTTACCATTGTCAGAAATAAATCTAGACTCAATGATGATGATTGCACTTGTGCAGTTGGCATGACTTGGAGAAGTGTTGTTTTATACATTAATGACTGGACTGGTGAAATAAATAATGTTAGGCAAAGAGCAAGTAAAACACATTTAGGAAATGAAGCATCTATTGTCTGCAAAGATCATTCAACCCCTCTGAAACAAGACGATGCCTCTGACAACTTTGAAATTTTGGATGTGAGTATTCAGCAATCTGAGGATCTGGTTTGTTTAGACGGAAACAAAAAAAGAAAGAAAGGAAGAAGTTCACAACAAATAAGGAAGGAAAAGAAAATGATAATGACTGTAAAGGAAAGAGAAGATGTACTAAAAAGGACACTGCTTTGTTATGTAACACACAGGTTACAGGGAATGATAATATTTTTCTATCTGAAAACCTTCAGTCTACATAAAAAGGCATCATTTTTCCAAAGAGAAGGAAAAAAAGAGACAAGAGGCAGGTGAAAAGGAAGAAATCAAAATTGAACTTTGAAGGATTGAAGAACATTACTGTAAGAAAATAGAAGAGAAAGACAGGTGTTGACTACATGGCTCAAGCTGTGGATTTACAATACCAGCTGGATGAGAATTTAATACTTAATGAAAACAGTGTAATTAATAAGACTAATGGTGATAAAGATCTGTCCTTCATAACAACTGATAGAGCAGATATTACAGCATTAGAAGCTGAAGATTCTTCAGAGCTGGCAAGCAAAATATTCTTGTATTTGGAGATTCAATTATTAGAGGAACTGATACTTATATTTGCAGAGAAGATAATGAACATTGAATAGTGTTATGCTTGCCAGGAGCAAAAATAGAAGATATGAGACAAGCCTTGAAATGTCTTAATGTAAAGACGTACGGATCTGTTTTTATTCATGTTGATAAAAATGATGTCATCCGCAAGGATTCTTTGACTGTTAGTAGGGAACTGACAGCCCTCTTAGATAGTATGACTTGTACTGGTGTTAGGATGTGTTTTTCACAAAAAAAAAGGATAGCCAAGTTACTGTGAATGAAAATATTATTTGGGTAAATACCTACATGGAAAAATGTCCTGTTTTAAAAAATAGAAATGTGAAGAGTATCCAAGTCTAGTTTTGGCCACACGTGTTCAGGCAGGATGGCGTACATTTGTCAAGATCAGGGAAGAGAATTTTTGCAGCAGATATTTTGGAATATTTGACAAACACTAGGCAGGATTTTGCCATGTCGAAAATTTAACAGTTCACAGATATCAACTTTTGATGCATCTCTGATTGTCGTCAATGCTAGGAGCATTAATAATAAAGTATTTTTTATTGGAAAATTTGCTACATTCCCACAAGATTGATGTTGT
Source organism: Protopterus annectens (assembly GCF_019279795.1). Taxonomy (NCBI): domain Eukaryota; kingdom Metazoa; phylum Chordata; order Ceratodontiformes; family Protopteridae; genus Protopterus; species Protopterus annectens. The sequence continues at coordinate 1,205,164,083 of NC_056745.1, forward strand.
TATTGTTTTATGAAACATGGTTAAAAAACAATGACTGGAAACCAGTTATGTCAGGGTATAAATGTTTTACTCTAACAAAAAATCAGGTGGAGGTGCTATGATAGGGATTAAAGATAGTTATAAGACCTGCGATTATTACATGTTCAGTGATAACACCAGTACTATAGACTGTGTAACGGTGATAATAAAGACAACCCTGGAACATATAACAATTGTTGGAGTGTATAGACCACTAAAGTCATGTGCAGATGACCTAGAGGAATTCATACATTTCTTGCATGAAACACAGGAGGGAAGAACAATATTAGCTGGGGACTTAAATTTACCATAAACAGACTGGAATAGTATTAATTCAACAATCTTAGTAAGGAAATTATTCACAATGTGTATTCAGGAACAACAATTGCTTCAGAATGTAAAAAAAAACATACCAGAGAATGGAACATAATAGACATTGTTTGTGTTCCTAAAGAAATTACTGTTACTTCAAGTCAAGTTTTACCACCATGTGATCATGGGGTTATAAAGGTTAATTTGTTGCTAGATAATTCTGCCAAAAATGAAATCTAAAGCAATGCACAGAAGGTTAATTACAGATTATATGGAAGCAAAACAGACACTGTAAAAGTAAATGAAGTGAGGTGGTCAGTGGAAAAACTGCAGATGGAATGTGGATTTTTTTTTACTCAGATAATGTTTATTTTGGATATGAAATAAACAATAAATTAATACTTATTACAATATACTATCATATTACTTAATAAATTAACTATATACAAATTTACATTCAGCCTGACATATGAAAAATATATGATAACAAGTTATACAGAAGTAGTTAAACTAATCTTAAGAAGTAAATTATTTCAAGAGAAGGTTACATCCATTTGTAAAGTGTCAATCAATGTTAAAACATTTTTCCAAGGATTATTAGTTAATGGCATATGAAACATTCTTAATTCTTTGGTTTTAACTTCCATTAAGGCCATCTTCTTCAGTAAACACAGAAAATCTTCTCTGCTAGGTACTGTGGTAGAATTCCATCTTTTTGTTATGCATTTCCTAGCTATAGCTAGTATTGTCTAAAGTACATAGGTTAGTTCTATTTCAAAAAAAATCTTCAGTCATATTCAGTAATATTAAAGCTTTGGTCATGACAAAATTACCTGTATAAATCGCCTGCAAAAAAATTGTTAACATTTTCCCAAAAGGGTTTGATTTTTATACATTCGTAGAAAATGTGAGACCAGTCAGCTTTATTGATCTGTTGACATCTCCAACAAAACCCATTACTAGAAGGATTGATTTTTGAAACTTTATCAGGAGTTAAGAAAGATCTATGGAGGAATTTCCAGGTGAATATTCTCCAATAATGAGAACAAGAGGTCAATTTTACTAAGAGTAGTATGTCTAATTTATTTTCTGGGGTTAATTGAATCGAATATCCTTTAGTAATAAACTGCCAATATGTTGGTTTGAGTAATGTTTTGTAGTTTTTTATTAGATTATATAAGTATGAAGTTCCATTTTTCATATTCTCATTATTATATATAATTTCAAACAGTCTGATTATGAATTTAGTTGGAGTTGAGAAAGAAGAATTATTTATTATGCTACATAGATCCTTGGAGTATGTCAATATATTCTGAAGTATTAACCATTCATGAGAATTTAACTTATAAGTTGACATCATATGTTGTATATCCAGAATGTGGAAAGTTTTGAAAGGGAAACTGAGTGCAAAAAAATCAAAAAAATGTTTAACACCAGGATCTAGGCATACAACATCAGGGGGTATATTTCCATAAGAACAAGATATCTGATTAAAGTGAGAGACAAAAAATATAAGAAATGGAAGAAAGGTCAAAGTACAACTTTGAAAACTGAAATAAACAAGCTGGACAAACAGAAGCATAGTGTGAGACAAGCTCAATAAAAATTTGAAGAAAATTTATATAAAGATATTGAGCATAATAGGAAACCTTTTCATAGATACTTAAGATGTGGAAGGAGTAAAGACACACAAATTGATAATCTGTGTGCAGATTCTAAAATTTATTCTCAAACACAACAGATTACAGATATATTTACCAAATCTTATGCAAAACAGTTTAGCTTCACAAAAAGGGTGATAAGTTGTCCTAGTGACAGCCAGGTAATTGCAGATACTGGAATCAAATTAGATTATATTGAAAAAGAACTGTGCAAACTGGATCCAAACAAAGCACAGGGAGGAGACATAATTAGTAACATTGACCTAGAACACTTCAGCAAGAACATATGGTACCATTATATCTATTATTCACTAGGTCATATAAATATGGGGATATTCTTCAAGATTGCAGACATGCACTTATTAAACCTGTCTTTAATGAAAGGGGAGTAGGACAAACCCAGAAACATATAAACCGTTAAGTCTACTTTCATGTTGTGAAAAATAATGGAGAAGGTAATATTGGATAAGTTATTATCAGAACTGGATAGGTTGGTACTTGAAACCATATATTAGCATGCAGATATTGAAAATAGATCTATCACCACCTGTAACATGATGTTCTATAACAATATAATAACAGCTATGAATGAAAAATTGTGTTGTGGTGTAATTTATATAGATTTAACTTCAGCATTTGATAGAGTCATACACAAAACAGTGATCAATAAATTAGTACAACTAGGTATTGATGTACTCTTGATAAGATGGATAGCTACATGGCTTACAAATAGGACATGGTGAGTATCATACAGCAACTGGACAGGTGAAACCCTTGGTTACAGTCAGGGTGTCCCATAGGGCTCTGTCCTAGGCCTTTACTTGTTTAGATTAGGTTCATAAGTTCATAGGTATGTATTAGGCTATCTGCCCTAGGGCATTTACAAGCCTAGCCAGAATGTGTTGGCTTTCACCACCCTTTTAGGCTAGATTCCTGAGCCTCTGTCCAGCAGGGCCAAGGAAGTGATCCCGGGAGTAAATTTATGATTTCCCATCCAATCATCAAGATTTTTCCTGAAGACGGTCAGCGAGGGGCTCTGTCTAACATGGACTGGGATTCTATTCCAGAGTGAGGTAAGCCTTTGGGATATGAATCTATCCCTCCAGCATGTCCTATTTATTGTTGTGCTAAGGTTAAAATCCCTGGAGCGTGTAGCTCTAATGGCTTTGTTTTTCTTGAGATGGAGCATGTCTAACAATTCTGGGTTAGACATGGCCTTGTATGTCAGGCAGAGATAGCCTCTAAGTAGGCAGTAGGCAACGGAGTAGAGACTTTCTTAAGTCGTGCTGCATAGGGCATCTGTTTGAGGCCCACTATCCTCTTGGTGATGTATTTATGATGTCTATCTAGCTGTTGCAGGTGTCGGGTAAGGTACATCCCAAATGGGGCATTGTACTCAATTATGGGCCTAATCTGTGATGAGCAGAGGGGCACAATGACCTCTCTTGATCTAGATGTGAACCCTTTCATGATTTGGTGGGCTATATAGAAGGTTTTTCTAACCACTTTGGCAATGTGATTGCAAAGGTGAGGTTACTATCTACTTGGGTCCCCAGGTCTCTAATTACCTCTTCCGTATTTAGTGGACTCCCTCCTATGTTGTAGTTTGTGGGCACTTTGTTTTTCCCAAAGGGGATGACTATGCACTTTTTGGCATTTAGCTTGAGGCCATGGTTCTGACACCAGGTATCTGTCTCCGTAAGGCCCTTCTGGAGGATGCTTGTGTCAGCCGGTGAGTCGATTATGGCTCCCAGTTTGCAGTCATCTGCGAACTTGGTAAGCCATAGTCCTCCTATGTTTGCCTGTACCTCAGAGAAGTATATACCGAACAAGAGGGGTCCCAGGACTGAGCCCTGTGGGACACCACTTGTAACTGGCTTAGAGTCAGACATGACACCCGTGACTCTGACCATGTGAGTTCTATCCTTGAGCCAGTTTGCGACCCATCTAGTGACATATGGGTTAATATTTAGGCTGGTAAGCTTATTTATGATACCAGAGTGGGGTATTGTGTCGAAGGCCTTTGCTAGGTCCAGAGAGGCTGTGTGGACCACCTTTCCCTCATCGATGGCTTTGGTTACTATCTAGAAGAAGTCAACCAGGTTTAAGAGACAAGATCTGCCTTTAACGAAGCTGAATTGGGTAGGGTCCAGTGTTTGGAGGTTTCCAATGTCTTTGTTTATGAGATCCATAATGATGTGCTCCATAGCTTTGCAGACCAGGCTGGTCAAGCTTATAGGGTGATATTTCCCTGGATCCATTGTGGCGCCACCTTTGTGGAGTGGGATCTCTGTTGCTGTACACCATTCTTTGGGTACATAACCTGTACTTAGGCTGAGTTGGAACAGTGAATTTATGTGTGGGTTTAGTTCATTTTGGAGTTCATGTAATACACAGCCCGGGATGCCATCCGGTCCCAGTGATGCCGTGTTTTTTACTTTGGCAAGAGCTGCTTTCACCTGTGTGTCTGTGATGTCCAGAAGATTGCATTCTTCTGGGATAGACACTGGCTCTTTTGGTGGGGAAGGGGGGGTAAAGTTTGCACTGAACCTGTCCACCAGGATGTTGGCTATGTCTGTGGGTTCAGTGAATTTTGTGCCATTTTGCACCAGCTCAGAGCATATCTGAGAGTTGCCTCCCAGATTCTTGACATAGCTAAAGAACACCTTGTGACTGTCCTTAGAGTCTTTGGCAATTCTCTTTTCAAAGCTGGCTTTAGATGATTTTATGAGGGATCGAAGTTTCTTACTAGTACTGATCAGGGATGGCCTTGCTTTTTGGGATTTTGCCCTCTTATGCAATAATTTTCTCCTTCTGTTGTACAGCTTATTTATGGCAGGGGTCCACCAGACTTGTCTCCTGTTTTTAGAGGTGTGAGTCTAGGGTTTACTTGGGATGGCACTATCCATGCATTTCAGCAGGTGCTCATAGAGTGCAGTTGTAAAGGATTCTGCGGTTTGGGTCTCATTTTCCATGTGCTCTGGTGCTTTGAAGCTTTCCACCTCAGTCTTAAGGACTGTGAAGTTTGCTTTTGAGAAATTTTTCACAGTGGTTATCTTGGCTGGGGGTGGGGTCGGGATGTGGATGTCCAATGTGATTGGTTTATGGTCTGATATTACCAACGATGGGTTTACCTCAGGTATAGAGCATTTGGCCCCCATGTTGGTGATGACCAAGTCTAATATGTTGTCCCCTCTAGTGGGTGTGTTGCCCAGTTGTTCCAGGGCATTTGAGTTTATAAACTCAAGGAACCGTTGAGCAAAGGAGCTGGGACTTGAGTAGTTTTCCCAGTCAATGTTTGGGTAGTTGAAGTCCCCCAATATCATGGTGTTTGGTTGGACCTTCATATTTTCCAGTGTTCTCAGGAATGCTGAGTGGGGGTCCTGAGTCAGGGTAGGTGATCTATAGCAAGCTATAAACTGAAAAGCAGTTTTACCTACAGTTAGTTGCACCTGGATGGTCACCTCTGCCTCATGCAGTGCCACTAACCTAGAGGTGTGGGTATCCTTGATAAAGAAGGATACTCCCCCGCCTTTAATATTTCGGTCCAAGTTCTGGGGCAGAAAAGAGTGGTATGAGTTATATCCTGATAATGCTGGGGTGCTCTCTGGAGCCTTGAACCAGGTTTCTGTTACTGCACAGATATCGATTTTCTCCATGCTGAGGAGTGCCTCGAGTGTGTGCATCTTTAGGCTTAGACTTCTGGCGTTGAGTAGCATTATCCTTAGTTTTTTGTTTCTGGTATTGTCTATGGAGGTGGTTTTGTCTTCTGAGCCTTGCCTAAAAAAGGCACTATGGGGGTGGCAAGAGCCTTTGCCAGTATTCGAAAGCCTAAGAGTGACAGTTGGAAGATGTCTCTGGCGAAGCAGCGTGGCTTGTCAAGCATGTCATCCCAGGCTGACAGACACTGGATTCCCTTTGAATGACACCAATAGTCTAGCCAATTGTTAAAATTGATCATTTTGTCCTTATACTGTGGCATAATTTTTGCTGAGGGTAAGATGCTACTCAGGGTCAGGGTCATACCGGCCTGGGCTACATGATCAGAGCACTCCTCTATGTCTCTTTTCATGTAGTCCAGGGAGGTACATCTCAGGTCATTCACACCAACATGGACAATGACTGAGTCATATTTGTACCTGCTGTTGAGTGACCTGAGTGCTTGTGTTATGTGGCGGATCCTGGCCCCCGACAGGCAGCTTACCGTGACCTTCTCCTTGTTCAGTCTGGTGAGTGGGATGTCAGTGTGCCTGACAATAGAGTCTCCAATTACTAGTGTATTAGGTGTGTTGCTTAGCCTTGGGGGCTGTGATTGTGTGGCATGCTGACTTTGTGAAGTATGTGTTATGTGAATGTTGTTTTGTGGTAGTGTTTGCTTGGATGTCTGCTTTGGAGGTCTCTGTTGTTTTGGTAGATTTTTATTTAGAGCCTCCACATATGTTTTTGTGAGTTTGTGTGTCTTGTTTGCTGGTGTGATTTGTCTATGTGTATCTGAGTTTGTGGTGTAAGTGTCTTCCTTCACCTCCTGACTGGCTGTGCCAGTCTTGGGTTGAGAGAGCCCTGCCTCCAGTTTGGCCGTATAGTTACATCTCTCACATATGTTTGTGTTTCTTGGAAGGCGGAAAGGGTTGTCTGTGTACATAAGGCAATTGTAACATTGCCTCAGGATTCCCAGATTCACCAACTGGACTGGAGAGTATACCTGAAACTGCTGTTTGGACATGCCTGGATGGTTTACGGAACTGATTTTGTATTGTCTGGAGTGGGCGAATATGGAGCCTTGTACTACTGTATATTAATAGGAGGGTGTAGGACTAAACTTACCTAGTACTTACTGAGAAATTTAGCAAGTGCTGGGCTGTAAAAAGAAGATTTAGTGTTTTGTTTAGCAAGGTGGACTAGTTCTAAGGGAAAAATTGAAGAGCAGACTTTGTGGAGCTGGGAATGGTTTAAATCTGATTAACCGGTGCTGCACTACGTTGCGCGATGCGCAAAATCTCACAAAACCGTGCCAAAGTGGGTTTTAAAGCAGGGGAATTGAAAGAGCTAGGAATTAGCCCAAAACAGCCAATAGACAACTAGTTTCTGGGCTGAGACCACTCCTCCAGGGACAGATAGGCTGTTCAAATCTCCCCACTCTCACTGGTGAACAGAGAAGCTTCCTTCTATCCAAGTAAGGATATGGGCAACCCAGGAACCTGTACTAAAGCCCAGAATTCAGCAAAATCTGAATTCAGGAATATTCTAGCTCAGAAAAGGTGGGAAACAAGGATTTTTTTAGTTTTTTTCTCTTTTTTTAAACAGAGACAGGAAAATAACAGTAAAACACAGTAAATGCTTAGCACAGGCTAGTGCACTTGAGTGGGCAGCCTAAACAATTTAATTAAACACAAAAACAACTTTAGAAGTGCAGGTAAGTAAATAATGCAAATAACAAGCTTTTTGAAAGGTAGTAGAGCAGTTATAACTCGCGTTTCGGTGAGGGAAGTAGTCGCAATTCAAAAGGCAAAGAAAAAAATACTTTGACTGGTAAAGTCACTCTTTTTTCATCTCTCTGCTGCTAGCATCACTCTGCAGGACCACAAGGAGCTTTGCTGAGTCAGAACAAGTGCAAAAACCACGCCAAAGCGGGTTTTAAAGCAGGGGACTTGAAAGAGCTAGGAATTAGCCCAAAACGGCCAATAGACAACTAGTTTCTGGGCTGAGACCACTCCTCCAGGGACAGATAGGCTGCTCAAAGCTCCCCACTCTCACTGGTGAACAGAGAAGCTTCCTCCTATCCAAGTAAGGATATGGGCAACACAGGAACCTGTACTAAAGCCCAGAATTCAGCAAAACCTGAATTCAGGACTATTCTAGCTCAGAAAAGGCGGGAAACAAGGATATTTTTTTGTTTTTTCTCTTTTTTTAAACAGAGACAGGAAAATAACAGTAAAACACAGTAAATGCTTAGCACAGACTAGCGCACTTGAGTGGGCAGCCTAAACAGTTAAATTAAACACAAAAACAACTTTAGAAGTGCACGTAAGTAAATAATGCAAATAACAAGCTTTTTGAAAGGTAGTAGAGCAGTTATAACTTGCGTTTCAGTGAGGGAAGCAGTCGCAATTCAAAAGGCAAAGAAAAAAATACTTTATCTGGTAAAGTCAATCTTTTTTCGTCTCTCTGCTGCTAGCACCACTCTGCAGGACCACGAGGAGCTTTGCTGAGTCGGAACAAGCGCAAAAACGCGCCAAAGCAAGTTTTAAAGCAGGGGACTTGAAAGAGCTAGGAATTAGCCCAAAATGGCCAATAGACAACTAGTTTCTGGGCTGAGACCACTCCTCCAGGGACAGATAGGCTGCTCAAAGCTCCCCACTCTCACTGGTGAACAGAGAAGCTTCCTCCTATCCAAGTAAGGATATGGGCAACACAGGAACCTGTACTAAAGCCCAGAATTCAGCAAAACCTGAATTCAGGACTATTCTAGCTTGGAAAAGGTGGGAAACAAGGATATTTTTTTCTTTTTTTAAACAGAGACAGGAAAATTACAGTAAAACACAATAATTGCTTAGCACAGGCTAGCGCACTTGAGTGGGCAGCCTAAACAGTTAAATTAAACACAAAAACAACTTTAGAAGTGCACGTAAGTAAATAATGCAAATAACAAGCTTTTTGAAAGGTAGTAGAGCAGTTATAACTTGCGTTTCAGTGAGGGAAGCAGTCAATTCAAAAGGCAAAGAAAAAAATACTTTATCTGGTAAAGTCAATCTTTTTTCGTCTCTCTGCTGCTAGCACCACTCTGCAGGACCACGAGGAGCTTTGCTGAGTCGGAACAAGCGCAAAAACGCGCCAAAGCAAGTTTTAAAGCAGGGGACTTGAAAGAGCTAGGAATTAGCCCAAAACGGCCAATAGACAACTAGTTTCTGGGCTGAGACCACTCCTCCAGGGACAGATAGGCTGCTCAAAGCTCCCCACTCTCACTGGTGAACAGAGAAGCTTCCTCCTATCCAAGTAAGGATATGGGCAACACAGGAACCTGTACTAAAGCCCAGAATTCAGCAAAACCTGAATTCAGGACTATTCTAGCTCAGAAAAGGCGGGAAACAAGGTTTTTTTTGTTTTTTCTCTTTTTTTAAACAGAGACAGGAAAATAACAGTAAACCACAGTAAATGCTTAGCACACGCTAGCACACTTGAGTGGGCAGCCTAAACAGTTAAATTAAACACAAAATCAACTTTAGAAGTTCAGGTAAGTAAATACCTAACTTTTTCATCTGAGGTGTTCTACAGTCTATATTCAGATGACCTTAAATTGGGTAAACTGATTACATGTGTTACAGATAAGGTATGTCTGCAAAAAAACTTGGCTAATTTGACCATTTGGGCACAGAAGAATAATATACTGATAAATACATCAAAAACTAAGCATATGAGAATTGGGAGACATAAATTTAAAGATTAATATTTAATACAGCACACAGTGATTGAAACTGTAGACTCATTTAAGGACCTGGGTATATGGGTAGATTCAGCTATGAGGTTTTCTAATCATATCAACCAATTGGTGAATGATAGTTATAGAACTATAGGTTGTATAAAAAGATTTATAAAGTCTAGGAAATCAAAAATGATGAAGTCATTGTTTTTAGTTACATTAGACCCAAACATGAGTATGGAAAACAAGCATGAGTAAACTGGAAAGAGTACAGTGGATGATATAACCTATGAAGGGAAATATACCAAGAGCATCCACAGATGTGAAAATTTAAGTTATTATGAAAGACTAAAATATCTGAATGTGTACAGTGTATCTCACAGATATCTAAGAGGAGATCTTATTTAGTTATATAGGACATTTGGAGACTACCTCTGGGAATGTTTGGGTTTATCAAAAAGTACTAGAGAATCATCAGACAACCTATGTGGAAGATTATATAGGAATGAGAAGTGTACTAATTGGTTCTCTGACAGAATAGCTGATGCATGGAATAGACTACAAAATTACATTAAAGAAAGTACTAGTTTAGATATTTTTAAGAACAGCCTGGACACTTATTATGGGAGCAAGTGTTTAGGTATATTGGCAAGCTAGAAGGGCATTAGTGCTCATGTTTGAAATATTTGTATGTATGTATGCATATATGTATGTATGTTTGTTTTGATTTTGCAGGATAATATTTTTTACTTTACAGTTTGGTCTCTGTACCAAGCATTCATATTTGGTTACAGGTTTGGATTTTGAATGCTTATTTCTGTTTATTTTGAGTTTGATGCATATGTTTGCTAGCATAGCTGTGCTACACAGCCATGCACATCTTAACTGATCACAGAGCTCATGCATGAGGCAGACCTCATAACATGAAATAAGGTTGATTATGTATAACATCATCAGTAAAATTCAAAGCTTAACACATTATATTACCTCATTAGCAAATGCCTGTCCTATGAGCCCCTTAATAGAGAGATACAAAGTTCGATTGCCATTACATGAGAGACAGAAATATTGGTGAGCACGGATATATAAGGAACGTGACAGCAGACAGCATTGTAATGTACACCACATTACAGGAACAGCTTCAGGTTGTGTGTCTGCAACAAATACAGTTGCCAAGCAGTAGGGATTGTGTGTTCTAAAACTACATGACCCCATCAAGTGTATGAGAGCTTCTGTTGGGTTGATCAGACCTAAACAGAAAGGGCACAGGAAACAGGTAGGGCAGGTAATAATCCTGGACTGGGTTGAACTACAACCAACAAGGGCACAGGGAACTGGCAGAACAGATGACATATCTGCTGTGAGAGCATCCAGACAGAGCAAAGTTAGGCTATTTTGCATAGTCACCAAGACTTGTACGCGCGCTCGCACACACACACACACACACACACACACACACACACACTATGCTGTAGGCACTGGCTGAAGGTGCAGTGTATATGGATCACATGCTCATAGTGACCACACTGTAGCAGAGTGTCCCAGCAGTTATGTCATAACCTTTCATAAGTCTGTTCACACCTCAGAAGTAATAGGTCAGTGAAGTGACAAGTGCTGGCTGACATCTACAGTACTGTGAGTATACACTGACTCACATGTGTACTTCCAGTTGTACTGCAGCTGTCTTGGCACCAATAACAGGCACTATTCACCCCTGGTAGGAGAATCCTGGATACGGATAAGATGGACAAGGCCTTATGTGACTAGGTGTAGCAAGAACTTCTGTGGTAAACAGATGCTGTAGGTGGGCACAACTGGATAGCACTGTAGGTGCATCTCAAGGCCAATGACATGGTCCTTTATACCAAGAACAAGACCTTAAGCATAGCCACAGACAGGTCAGCTACTGAGGTTGCACACCCAAGGCATCATGAGATGACAGATGCTGAGGAGTTCCCTATAACCATCAGTGGAGACACTTATAGGACAGTTATTCTGGGTGGTGGATTGGAGGTAGAAGCTAGGTGGTCAGGACTGAACATGTGTCTACTGTGGATTCCCCTGGTGATTACTGGCAAATGCCATTCCTGTACAACATTGTTCAACTGCAGTGATTTCACCTAGTAACATCAAAGGTGGAACTGCAAACACTTGCAATACAGGTTATGACTGCCCATGAGTCTGTGGGGATGTATTATATTGAAGATAGGTATGTGGATGTGGTGGACATTCATCTGATTCCATTGTAAGCACACCCTTTGGGGCATCCTACTCAGGGTCCCACAGACTGACAGCAGCTTTCTACCCAGTAGATGTTCCCCAACTGGCAACTATGTAATGTAGTGTCAATCATTCCGCTGCCAGCATGACACATCAGGGGCCACAGTGACATTCTTGCACATCATGCAACCACTGTGATAATCCTCTTTTTGTTTTCATGCCTCCAGACCTGACATTGCAGAGACACATGGTTCACCCTTAGCATGCTGTCCTTAGAAGTTCAACAAAATCAGCTGAGGGCATGATCACTGACACCCCCACAACAACCTCCCATCTGTGTTCTTCACTTAGTCACCACCTTTGACAGTTGCACCTATAATGACATTGCCAGCATCATGCCACTGTGTCCCCCACCTGTCCAAATGATGATGACTGTGCCCCAGCCACCCCTCTGGCTAGTGTCAATATGGTAATATCTAATGCATAGCATGACTAGTCAATGTACTGTATAATATAACCCAGTTATGTAAATGCATGCATCACTTTTGCTTTATGTTCATAGCTGTAGAACAGATACTGCCTGCTTGTCAATGCCACAACACATTGCACCTTCCTCTGCCATGCCTTGGAGCCTGATTAAGCTGCTACCCCCATTGACTCCTCTCCTGGCTCCTCCTCCACTGCTGGCACAAGTATGTCTGCCAGTGCTACAGTCTCCCCTTATTGTAAATTTTTTTGTTGTGTACACCACAAATAGCTTACTGCACCTCTTGGAACATACTACAGTGCCCCACCAGAAGTATTTTCACAGTGGAAGGAAGACTTCAGCATCTGAACACATAATCATTGATGGGCTGTGTCTGCATCAGTGTGATGTTGTATGCCATGTCTGTCACTGTTTTAGAGCTGCAGATGGGAGTCATCATACTTGACTTCAAGATGTATGAGGCTTGCTAATTATATACATGTGACTGGACCTTTATGGCTTCTAGAACTTGCAATGTGCATATCTGCAAACTGAATGAGCCTGCAAAAAGTCCTGCCTTGTGAAACACAGGTTTAGATTGCACATGTACCAGACACAAGAATCGTGAGAACTGCCTGGATGGCACAGAGACATACTCTGTATATAACACCCTGTATACTGCACACAATCTGGCAGTCGATGGGGAGGAAATCCTTCTGGTTGTTATAGAAGATAGGGCCTTGATAGCAACGTTGCTACAGTCAGTTGCCTCAAGGACCTCAGTGAAATAGGCTATATTACAGAATAGTCTCATAATGGTAGTGCTCTCCTTTGTTGTCCATGTCAACCAAAACTGCTCCTACACATGCATCAGCATCACATCTAGGAGCTTTTGTAGTGTTTGTGAGGCTGAAACCTACAAAACTCCTGGCATATTCTCAACTGGATTCTGAAATCACTTGATAGCAAGAATATTTAAAGCTGCACAAACATTTATATCCATTTGGACAGACATTCCTTGCATCCCCCTTGCTCCCTTGTGAGGATGACACCAGTCTATGAAATCTCTGTCCACATGGTAGTAGTTGCCTATGTTCCAAGTGTAGACATAATGGTAGGTTAGCTGTTGATGGACTCTAATGCAACATAGAATGCAGCAGCACACAACACTGTGGTCACTGGCTTCCAATGCAACCACTAACACATGCTGATTTGCTAAAGTAGGTGTTACTGCTAACATCTTAATGTAAGTGATACATCTGCTCACAGGGAAATGATAATAGACAGATAAGCTGATCACTCTGGCTCATCTTGCAAATTTTATACGTTTCAGACTCACACCACCATGTTTTATTTCATTATTTGGATACATGGTGGTTGTCATTAACATGTTGACATTCATTTGCATGCTGTTTTGTGGTCATTTGAATGCAATGCATACTTCATTATCTATCCTTATAGTGCGATGTGTATCTCTGGTTCATAGGAGATTACTAGAATAACAGCAGACTTGTACACTCACCACACTATTTTGCCTAACACAGTGTACTTTTTTGTTTCTGAGTACTCTCCATTGTTTCCTGACCAGGTTAATAAGATGATCTTGGGACTCTTATCAGCCACTACCCAGGCCAGAATGACAAAGCCTAAACATTTAAATGATACCTATGCTGTGAATACATTTCCTTTCCCATGACTATATTTCCTACTTTTTAGAATGATCATCATACTTCAACATATTAAAAAGTCTGACAACAGTTTCTTATCCTCTGTAATCTTTCTATCCTCCATGAACTTTCTCACTGCAGACCATGTTGTAGCTGAATGAAGTCTCATGTACTTTCATTAAGAATGTGTCTCCCTTAGTGTTACATAATTTTGCTATCACATTCGAAATAGCAGAGTACCTGTGGATCTTTTTTTATTTCACTCCTGCAGAGGTCATAAAGATAGCAACACTAAAAATTCATAGCTTTTTACTGTGTATCTCAATTTACGGCTGCATTCTTTCCCAGCCTTGGGGCCATAAACCTATTTAGCCCTTTACAATCTAAAAACAAAGAAGCTTGATAATCACTGAGAGCAAGTGTAATATTTAGTTGAACTTTGCAAGGTAAGAAAGATAATTTGTCTCAAAACAATAAGCAATTTGCTACAGTTACTACAACACACTCACATGGTAAGCACGTCTACTGTGACAGTATTGGCATTTTTGTGAAGCCATGACATCCTTGCTACTTCTTAAATCAACACCAATATAGCAGTTTTACACCATCAACACCTGCCAGTTGTGCCTCTGACAACCTGATGCCTGTCCTACTGATGGCTGTGATCTGGCTGACTCATGGAAGGAAGGAAGGAGGGATGGTGGGATGAAGACACGATCTAAAGCTCACAGAGTTGCAGTTTTAAAAAGACTATGCTATCCCATCTATTTCTTTAAACTTTTGTAAGAATTTCTTGTGTAGCACATGTATAGGAAACAAAGATATATGAGCCACTGAAAAACAAACACCGACAATTTTGTTAAGGATTCTCAAACTTAACAGCATTTCTCACTATATCCATTCTAAATAAATGATTACGATCCAATAGAAGAGACTAGGACAAACTAATCATATCATCTGTGCACTTACAGTGCAGTATAAGCAAAAATTGCTTTCACAGAAATATGGTCTCAATAGGATGTCTCCTCCACAATGTAATACAAGATTAGGAAAATATGAAAATTAAAAATAACTATTGTTTATTTAAGGCAGGTTTGGATTGTGTAGAATTTCATAACAAGGTAAAATGTACACGTTCATAGGTTCATAGGTTCATAGGCGGGTACTAGGCTATTGGCCCTTAGGGTCTATATAAGCCTAGCCAAACGGTACCCTGGCTTTTGCCACCCAAGAAAATTATTTTCCTGTGCCCCTGTCAAGCAGAGCCACAGAAGTGATCCCCGGGGTGAATTTCCTATCTCCCATCCAATCATCATGATTTTTTCTTGAAGAGTGCTAATGAGGAGCTTTGTTTGATATAGATAGGTAGTTTGTTCCAGAGTATGGGAAGTCTCTGGGACAGGAATCTATCCCTCCAGCATGTTCTGTTTATTGTGGTGACAAGGTTTAGGTCCCTAGAGCATGTAGCTCAGAGGGATTGGGATTTCTTTACGTGGAGCATGTCCAACAGCTTTGGGTTTGACATAGCCTTGTATGTTAGGCAGAGATTGCCTCTGAATAGGTGATATGCGACAGAGTAAAGCTGGAGTTTTTTGAGATGGTCTACGTAGGGCATCTGTTTGAGACTGGTAAGCCTCTTTGTGAGGTATTTCTGTGGCCTTTCCAGTTGTTGTAGATGTCTTGTGAGGTACATACCAAAAGGGGCATTGTACTCTATAATGGGTCTAATGAGTGATGAGTAGAGGGAACAATTACCTCTTTTTTCCTGCATGAGAACCCTTTTGTGATGAGGTGTGCCATGTAGAAGTTTCCTGACTACTGTGGCGATGTGATTATCAAAGGAGAGACTACTGTCCACCTGTGTCCCAAAGTCTCTTATCACACTTTCAGTGTTAAGTAGACTACCGTCTATGTGGTAGTTCATGGGTACAGAGTTTTTACCAAAAGGGATGACAATGCACTTTTTGGCATTGAGCTTGAGGCCATGGCTTTGACACCAGGTATCTGTCTCAGTGAGGCCCTTTTGTAGGATGTCCACATCGTTAGGAGTTTTGATTATGACTCCTAGTTTGCAGTCATCTGCGAACTTTGTTAGACAAAGACCTGTTGTGTTAGCCTGTACTTCAGAGAAGTGGATACCAAACAGGAGAGGACCTAGAACTGAACCTTGTGGTACTCCACTTTTCACTGATCTGAAGTTGGATTTAGAGTCTGCTACTTTCACGGTGTGGGTTCTGTCAGTGAGCCAGTTGGCAACCCATCTTGTGACATAGGGATTTACACCTAGTTTAGTGAGTTTGTCTATAATTCCAGAGTGGGGGATGGTGTTGAAAACCTTGGTGAGATCTAGATAGGCTGTGTGTACCACCTTACCCTCATCTACAGCTTTGGTGACCGCTTCAAAGAAGTCTGTCAGGGTTAGGAGACATGATCTGCCTTTTACAAACCTGAACTGGGTAGGGTCCAGAGTTGTGAGATTACCAATGTCATTGTTTATAAATTCAATGATGATATGCTCCATAGCGTTGCAGACCAGGCTCTTCAGGCTAATGGGGCGGTAGTTACCAGGGTCCGTGGTGACTCCCCCTTTGTGGAGTAGGATAACCGTTGCTGTGCACCATTCAGTGGGCACAAAGCCTGAGGTGAGGCTATGATTGAACATGGTACTTAGGTGGGGTGCCAGTTCATTCTGTAGTTCATGTAGAACACAGCCTGGGATGTTGTCAGGTCCCATGGATGATGTGTTCTTGGCTTTGGAGAGTGTGTTTTTTACCTGTGCAGCCATGATTACAGGTACTTTGCATTCTTCCAGTATAGAGATGGGCCCTTTAGGGGATGAGAGAGGGGTAAAGTTAGCACTGAACCTATCTGTCAGGATGTTGGTAATATCAGTTGGTTCTGTATATTTATTGCATTGTGCTGTATCTCAGAGCAGATCTGAGTGTTACCATTGAGATTCTTGACATAGCTATAGAATGCTTTGTTGTTGTCTTTAGAATCAGTGGCGATTTTGTTTTCTTAACTAGCTTTGGAGGATTTTATGAGGGATCTCAGCTTCTTACTGAGTCTGACCATGGAGTTCCTCCAATCATGGGATTTTACTCTTTTTTGAAACAGTTTCTTTTTTCTGTTGTAGAGTTTGTTTATAGCAGGGGACAACCAGATTGGCTTCCTTTTTTTGGAGGATAGCATCTTAGTTCTGCTACGGATTGCACGATCCATGCACTCGTGTAAGTGCTTATAAAGTGCAATTGTATAGGATTCAGCAGTCATATCTCTATTGTCAGTCAGCATGGGTGTCGTGAAGTGTGCCACTTCTGTCTTAAGAAGTGTGAAGTTGGCTTTGGAGAAATTTTTTATGGTGGTTTCCCTAATGGGGGTGGGGGTAGAATGTGGATGTCTAGGGTGATTTGCTTGTGGTTGGATCTGACCAACGAGGAATTGACCTCTGGTGTGGAACACTTGTTCCCCATGTTGGTAATGACCAGGTCTAGGATATTGCTGTCCCTGGTGGGGGTGTGGATAAGTTGATCCAAGGCATTGAAATTTATGAATTCCCGAAAACGTTGAGCACAAGAGTTCGTACATGAGTAGTTTTCCCAGTTAATGGTGGGGTAGTTGAAATCGCCCATTATTAGTGTGTTAGGTTGTACCCTAATATTTTCCAGTGTATCAAGAAATGAGGAGTGGGAATTCTGGGGCATGATGGGGGATCTGTAGCAAGCTACAATTTGCATTACAGTCTTGCCCAGAGTTAGTTGCACTTGGATAATCTCAGATACATTATGCTGAACAACTAGCCTGGAAGTGTGGATATCCTTAATGAATATGGACAATCCTCTGCCTTTAGTGCTTCGGTCCAGGTTAGGTGGCTGAAAGGTATGGTATGAATTATAGCCTGGCAATGTAGGGGTGCTATCTGGATCCTTGAACCAGGTCTCTGTCACTGCACAGATGTCGATGTTCTCCATTTTAAGGAGTGCCTCGAGTGAGTGCATTTTGAGGTTTAGACTTCTAGCATTAAGTAGCATTACCCTCAGATTTTGCTTGCTTGTACCTGTTATGGTGGTGAATTTGCCATTTGAATCTTGCCTAAAAAAGGCACTACAGGGGTGGCAAGAGCCTTAGCCAGTATCCGGAATCCCAAGGGCGACAGGTGCAGGCCATCTCTGGCAAAGCATTGTGGTTTGTCAAGTCATGTCATCTCAGGAAGACAGATACTGGATCCCCTTAGAATGACACCAGAAGCTTAGCCAATTGTTGAAATCAATAATTTTGTCCTTGTACTGTGGTATCATTCTGGGTGATGACAGGATGCTACTCAGTGCTAGGGTCATACCTGCCTGGCCTACAAGATAAGAAAGCTCCTCCATGTCTCTTTTCATGTAGTCCAGGGAGGTACGTCTCAGGTCAGTCACAACAACATGGACAATGACAGAGTCATATTTGTACTTGCTGTGGAGTGACCTGAGTGCATGCGTTATGTGGTGGATCCTGGCACCTGACAGGCAGCTGACAGTAACTTTTACCATGTTTAGCCTGGTGAGGGGAACATCAGTGTGCCTGACTATAGAGTCACCTATGACTAGAGTGTTGGGTACGTTGTTATGCCTTATGGGCTGTGGTTGAGTGGCACACTGAGTTTGTGGGCTATGTGTCATTTGGGTTGTGTTGGGGGTGGAGGTTGCTTGCGTTTCTGCTTTGGAGGTCCCTGTTGCTTGGGTAGATTTTTTTTTGAGAGCCTCCACGAATGTAGGTGTGTGTTTTGTGTTTCTATGAGTGTGTTTTGGTGGTGTAGGTTTTGAGGGACTATGTGATGAGTGTGGTGTGGTGCAAGTGTTTACCTTCTCCTCTTGACTGTCTAGTGCAGTCTTGGTTGAAGAGCTTGCTTCCAGTTTGGTTATATAAGTGCATCTCTCACAGGTTGTAGTGTTGGCTGGTAGGAGGAGATGGTTGTCTGTATACATGGGGCAATTGCTGCATTGCCCCAAGATGCCCAGATTCATCAGGTAGACAGGAGAAAACACCGGGAGCTGACCCTTAGACATGCCTGGATAGGTGCTTATTTATTAAGTAATAAAAACTGTTTTCCTCTAGACAAGTGAGGAAAGTTGAGTGCTGTAGTAATTTGTAGCTTATTTAGTGCTTACAATGAGTTCTGAACAATAGTTGAGCTCAAAGAAACAGATTTGAGTGCTGAAACTAGAAAACTGGCTAGTTCTAAGAAACAAAATTAAGCTAGAAGGCTTCCCTCCAACACAGAAAGGCTTGGGGGCTCAGAAGCTTACAAACAGTCCTGGATACAGCAAATCTGTATCTGGACTAGACAACTTACAGGAAAGGCAGGAAACAAGCTTAGAAAAAAAAAAAAAATATATATATATATATATATTTTTTTTTTTTTAAGTGGAAAGGGAAAAGGAGGAGCAGAAACTAACTGGGTTGGCCTTCTCAAATCTTCTCCCTGGATTAGGTAGAATGAGGTAATGACACTAGACTGGGAGGAGTGTCCCAGATCAAATTTACAGTAGCGGTGGGCAACTGCAAAGCCACCAAGTATAAAGACACGATACCAAGAGGGAGGGAGGGTTACTTCAGTTTCTGCCTGTAGTGGACATTAATAACATGCAAAGCAACAGAAGTACAATACAATGAAAAAACAATCATTTGTGAAGCTATAGTAAAGGAAATTATTTCACATTGTGAGAATTACACAACATGAGCAGAATAATAAAACATTTAAGGACATCCAATAGTAAAATAATGGCTGCAATACAATGTAGGAAGGACCATTTAAAATTATATGATTCAGCAATTGATTAGACAGAATGAGAATAAAACAGCAGGCAGAGAATATCAAACAAAGCACATAAGTAATTAAATTTCAGTGATGAATATTAGGCATGGAGTTAGTTCAGATATCATATCCTATATTTATATGCACTATGTACAATATTTGTAACAAATGCATATAAATCTGATATTCCATATCTTCTTCAGTCAGAGTTCTGAGTTTTGTGTGGAATATTTTTCTTGTATGAACTCTCTCTTTTCTTAGTTGCCTAAGTTAGTATAGTATTCCCTGACTGGTCACAGTCTGCCACACAATGACTAGGCAAGTCTCAGTACTGTGTGACCATTGTCAGTATTATGTGGATGTTATCAAGAAAGCCATTGCCCCACTCAAGTATATAAGCATACTGCTGGGGAAAGCAATGTTTATTTTTCAGTGTACCTGTAGTATCGGGCCAGTAATGCTGTTGTTGTACTGTGGGGGCGCTCTGGGGAATTAGCAACATGTGGTGATGGTTATATATATATCTCTGGTAACAGGTGGTTTCCGGTGTATGTATGGAGATGGCGAAGTTGTGAACATGTAGCATGGGTGCGCACCTACAGGCTTAATAAAGAAAGGCCTTATAACTCCAGAACCGTGTGGTCTCCTTATTTCCCAGGATGTAACATATTGGCGACGAGGATGGGATGCCTCCGAGTCCGCTGCAGTGGCAATGGGTGCAGTTAATGTCGGACGACAAAGAGACTGGGCCTGCCGGGGTTATATCTGGTTCCATGTGGGATTGCTGGTTGCATACGACTGTCAGACCCAGACCTGGGAGGAGTATTGTGAAGTGTTGGAACATTTTTTGAAGCAAACCAGATACTGGATGCGGGCGGGCGAGCCATATTGCTGAGCTCGGTGGGCAGCAAGACGTACAGTCTGATGAGGAACTTATTGAGTCCGGATAAACCGGGGGATAAATCGTTCACGGAGTTGACGAGCTTGCTTCAGTCACATTATAACCCGAAGCCGAGTGCAATAGTCCAGAGGTTCAAGTTAAATTCAAGGACTAGAATGGCTAATGAAATGGTAACGGAGTATGTGGCAGTACTGAGGGAACTGGCGCAACACTGTAATTATGGGGACAGACTGACAGAAATGCTACGAGATAGGCTCGTATGTGGCATTGCAGGTGACCGCATACAATGCAGGTTGTTGGCGGAGCCTGAGTTGTCGTTTGAAAAGGCCTTGAAGTTGGCACAGGCCATAGAAACGGCGAATAAAGACATTCGTGATTTACAACCAAGAACCATCGAAGGGGTGGGGAGCAGAGGTGCTACCCACTGCCAGTGCATAAAGTGGTGGGGAGTATAGAACACCAGGGAAGTCTGGTCAGTATGCTTGTTACAGGTGTGGAGGAGAACATCTGGCAAGGAACTGTCGTTTCTTAAATGAAAAATGTCATGCTTGCGGAAAAAAGGGCCATGTGAAAAAAATGTGCCGCTCAACGCCCTCTAGGGACCAGCCGAAAAAGGGGGAGGACAAGAGTAGTATGATGGACAGAAAGGGAAACCGAAAAATAAAAAGGCAGTATGCACATCACATGCATGAAGGTACAAATAAAAACACCAGGGAAGATGAGGAAGTGTTTACTATGTTTAACATGGAAGAGGCCAGGTGGGAAAGAGTTGATCCCATCACAACCCAGTTGAACTTAAATGGTAAAATGGTGCAGTTTGAAGTGGATACGGATGTAGTGTGACAGTTCTGTCAAAGCTGAGTATGGAAACTTATGGTTAAAGAGGCTCAGAAGCTGCGGGACTGTTCAGTGACTTTAAAACATATACCGGTGAAACAGTTCCCACACTGGGGATGGCCCAAGTAACTGTCAAACATAAAGATAAAGTCAAACAGTTGCCAGTCATGGTGGTAGCAGGTAAGGGACCAAACCTGCTAGGCCGGTGTGGCTCAAGGAGCTGGAAATGGGGTGTCTACGGCTACATAAAGTAGAACAGCTGGGGCTGGCTTTGCAAGATGTGTTGGAGAACAATGCAGAAGTGTTCAAAGAGGAACTGGGGACCTGGCGGGGTCCACCAGCAAAGATATACGTTACAGAAAGCATGGCAAGATTTTACAAACCTCGACCCGTACCATATGCAATGAAGAAGAAAGTGGAGACTGAGTTGGAACGACTCACTAAGCAAGGTATAATTGAACAAGTGAAGTTTTCGGAATGGGCAGCACCAATTGTTCCAGTATTAAAGCCAGATAATACTGTACGCATATGTGGTGATTACAAGTTAACAGTGAACCAAGTTTTGAAGCTGGAGCAGTATCCTTTACCCAAGGTGGAGGATGTATTTGAAAAACTGTCGGAAGGTGAAAGGTTTAGTAAACTGGACCTCAGTCAGGCATATCAACAAGTTGTTCTAGAAGAAGGGTCGAAGGCCTATGTCACCCTCAATACACACAAGGGACTGTTTCAAGTCAATCGTTTACCCTTTGGGGTTTCCTCTAGTCCAGCTATTTTCCAGAGAATCATGGAGGGACTGGTGGCAGGAATTCCATACGTGCCTGTGTATTTGGCTGACATCCGGTTGTGAGGAAGGAGCAATGGCGAGCATCTGGAGACTCTGAGCGAGGTGCTAAGTGGACTGCGAGAGGCTGGTTCTGGTGAAGAGGAGTAAATGTGCTTTCATGGTAAAGGAAGCAGAGTTCCTGGGTTACAAGGTGGATGCCTCGGGCCTACACCCCCTGCCAGACAAGGTAAAAGCCATCCAAGAGGCACCTGCACCCACAAATGTTACAGAGCTGAAGGCTTATTTAGGCTTACTTAACTATTATAACAGGTTCCTACCAAATCTGTCAACGCTGTTAGCTCCTTTACATAAACTGTTAAGGAAGGAGACCCTGTGGAAGTGGCAGGAGGAACAAGAAAAAGCGTTTGAGCAGTCAAAGGAACTGATGCAGTCTTCAGAGGTTTTGGTGCACTACGATAGTCACAAGGACTTAATTTTGTCATGTGATGCCTCACCCTATGGGTTAGGGGCCGTGCTGGCACACCGGATGCCAGATGGACAAGAAAGACCCATTGGGTTCATGTCACGAACTTTAACACCAGCAGAGTCAAACTATTCCCAGCTAGACAAAGAGGGTTTGGCTGTAATGTTTGGAATTAAGAGGTTCCACAAATACCTCTATGGCAGGAAGTTTACTGTGTGCACCGATCATAAGCCTTTGTTGTCACTGTTCAACGAGATGAAGGACGTGCCGCAGATGGTTTCGCCCCGAATTCAGAGGTGGGCTGTTACATTAAGAGCTTATGAATATGAGATTGTTTATAAGCCTGGGAAACACCATAGCAATGCGGACGCGTTGAGCCGTCTGCCGCTACCAGAGGCCTCCCAGCGGAGGAGATGGAGGACCGAGTGTTGATGATGGAGGACATCATGTTGGTCTCAGCGAAAGAATTGAGCGACTGGACACGAAAAGACCCGGTGTTGGCTAGAGTGTTTAAATGGGTTCAGCAAGGCTGGGCGACACAACACCCTGATCCAGTGTTTAGGCCTTATGAGGTGAGAAAAACAGAGCTGAGTGTGCAAGATGGATGCGTGTTGTGGGGAGCACGAGTGATAATTCCGCCCCCAGGAAGAAGTGCACTTTTACAACAGCTGCATCAAGGTCATGTGGGCATTACCCGAATGAAGGCCTTAGCACGAAGTTATTTCTGGTGGCCAAAGTTGGACCACGACATTGAAGTCGCTGTGAAAGAGTGTAAAACTTGTCAGCAGCATCGCAACTTACCTGGGATGGCACCACTACACCCATGGGAGTGGCCGAGTAGACCTTGGCAGAGACTTCATATAGACTATGCGGGACCTTTTATGGGGGCAATGTTTTTTTGCTATAGACCATTTAAAACCTATTAAGTATCGGTTAGATATGAGGTAGCAGCCTTAAACCTATTTTGGTTAGAATAAGTAGATCTAGATTATGAGATTTTCTCTTTATGTATATGATTGTACATTTGATTTTTAGGTTAAAACTATGCTTTTTTTAAAAAATATACATTTTTGCTTTTTTTAAATGTTTTTTGTTTTCATATATGCATTATGCTGTTGCATTTTTTAGCTTTGCATATTTATTTATTTCTGCATGTTTTGTTTTAATGCTTGGGTCATGTGACTTCTTGGCTGCCGGTCATATGACTTTTTTAGACCTATATATACTCTGCATTTGCATTTGTATTTTCAGTATTGATAAAGGATTTTATCCAAAAGCTTTGCTCTTCACATTAAAGTGTTTTTTCTACTGAGAACGTTGTTTGTCTTGCTGGACCCCTTGGCATTTGTGTTTGGACATCATTCTGGGTGATGACAGGATGCTACTCAGTGCTAGGGTCATACCTGCCTGGCCTACAAGATAAGAAAGCTCCTCCATGTCTCTTTTCATGTAGTCCAGGGAGGTACGTCTCAGGTCAGTCACAACAACATGGACAATGACAGAGTCATATTTGTACTTGCTGTGGAGTGACCTGAGTGCATGCGTTATGTGGTGGATCCTGGCACCTGACAGGGAGCTGACAGTAACTTTCACCTTGTTTAGCCTGGTGAGGGGAACATCAGTGTGCCTGATTATAGAGTCACCTATGACTAGAGTGTTGGGTACGTTGTTATGCCTTATGGGCTGTGGTTGAGTGGCACACTGAGTTTGTAGGCTATGTGTCATTTGGGTTGTGTTGGGGGGTGCAGGTTGCTTGCATTTCTGCTTTGGAGGTCCCTGTTGCTTGGGTAGATTTTTTTTTGAGAGCCTCCACGAATGTAGGTGTGTGTTTTGTGTTTCTATGAGTGTGTTTTGGTGGTGTAGGTTTTGAGGGACTATGTGATGAGTGTGGTGTGGTGCAAGTGTTTACCTTCTCCTCTTGACTGTCTAGTGCAGTCTTGGTTGAAGAGAGCTTTGCTTCCAGTTTGGTTATATAAGTGCATCTCTCACAGGTTGTAGTGTTGGCTGGTAGGAGGAGATGGTTGTCTGTATACATGAGGCAATTGCTGCATTGCCCCAAGATGCCTAGATTCATCAGGTAGACAGGAGAAAACACCGGGAGCTGACCCTTAGACATGCCTGGATAGGTGCTTATTTATTAAGTAATAAAAACTGTTTTCTTCTAGACAAGTGAGGAAAGTTGAGTGCTGTAGTAATTTGTAGCTTATTTAGTGCTTACAATGAGTTCTGAACAATAGTTGAGCTCAAAGAAACAGATTTGAGTGCTGAAACTAGAAAACTGGCTAGTTCTAAGAAACAAAATTAAGCTAGAAGGCCTCCAACACAGAAAGGCTTGGGGGCTCAGAAGCTTACAAACAGTCCTGGATACAGCAAATCTGTATCTGGACTAGACAACTTATAGGAAAGGCAGGAAACAAGCTTAGGAAAAAAAAAAAAAAAAAAAAAAATATATATATATATATATATATATATATATATATATTTTTTTTTTTTTTAAGTGGAAAGGGAAAAGGAGGAGCAGAAACTAACTGGGTTGGCCTTCTCAAATGTTCTCCCTGGATTAGGTAGAATGAGGTAATGACACTAGACTGGGAGGAGTGTCCCAGATCAAATTTACAGTAGCGGTGGGCAACTGCAAAGCCACCAAGTATAAAGACACGATACCAAGAGGGAGGGAGGGTTACTTCAGTTTCTGCCTGTAGTGGACATTAATAACATGCAAAGCAACAGAAGTACAATACAATGAAAAAAACAATCATTTGTGAAGCTATAGTAAAGGAAATTATTTCACATTGTGAGAATTACACAACATGAACAGAATAATAAAACATTTAAGGACATCCAATAGTAAAATAATGGCTGCAATACAATGTAGGAAGGACTATTTAAAATTATATGATTCAGCAATTGATTAGACAGAATGAGAATAAAACAGCAGGCAGAGAATATCAAACAAAGCACATAAGTAATTAAATTTCAGTGATGAATATTAGGCATGGAGTTAGTTGAGATATCATATCCTATATTTATATGCACTATGTACAATATTTGTAACAAATGCATATAAATCTGATATTCCATATCTTCTTCAGTCAGAGTTTTGAGTTTTGTGTGGAATATTTTTCTCTTATCTTAGTTGCCTAAGTTAGTATAGTATTCCCTGACTGGTCACAGTCTGCCACACAATGACTAGGCAAGTCTCAGTACTGTGTGACCATTGTCAGTATTATGTGGATGTTATCAAGAAAGCCATTGCCCCACTCAAGCATATAAGCATACTGCTGGCAAAAGCAATGTTTATTTTTCAGTGTACCCCACAATGTTTCTTCAGGCAGCCCCTAGAAATTCTTAGTCATTATCACAAAACCTATGTTTTATTTTCAAGACTGGAAAAAGAAGCAGTTTTGCAACTTGTCCTGGAGTGTTTATTTAGGCAGCTCCTAGTACTTTGTAGGCTTGGTTATCTTTTGTCTTTTAAAAATAAAAAAAATAATATGGATGTAATCAATTTGTTTTGCTAACTCTACTCATGAGATTAGTGTCCTGTCTTTTGACAATCATTTTTATTTAAAACATAAGTGGAGAGAAAACCATCCCAACGAATATGTCCTCTCCCTTCATAGTTACAGCCCAAAATGATGAAGATCATTTTTTTAATATTGACATCAACAGTAGCGAAACAACGAATGTTAGCCACACTGCTAAGTCCTGTACTGTGGAGACTGGCTGAAAATCTGGACTCACATATACTAAGTCCAAGATTGCTATTTCTCAAAATATTCCCTTTTCTCTGAGGTATGACAGTCTCAGAGTTGGTATGTGTGAGTTCAGGGGTGTGAGAGGCCACAGTAGGGAGTACATAGGAACTTGCTCCCCTTACAAAAAAGATGTTCAAAGGAAAAGAGTGGTGTTCCATATCTGCTCCTCGCTTGCATTTCTGTTATTTTTTGGTGCATTTGGACTAGGCTTTTTGAGTTCTGACATTTTAATAGCAAAGCCTTGGACTGGCTATCCATGACATGCTTCTATGTTGGGGAGCAGCAAATGAAAAGATATACTAGTTTGTTGCCTTCCTGTCTTTTGAGTTGTTTTATTTTATTTTTTATTAGTTTAGGGTAACTATTTTATTAGTTGCAAAAAATGAAATGTGCTATCCTAAAGTAATTTAGGGGCTAAGAATTTGTTTTTTTCTTTAAAAGTACTTTTTATACTTTCACTATTATAACAAATTACTGGATAATTGATTTATCTCAGTACCATATATGATGGCACTGTTACTTCAAAGCAAGATATCTTAGTACCTGATAATAAAGAGATATAGAATATAATACCCTTTTTCCAGTAATATCAAACAGGCAAACAGGAAAAAAGCATATAATGTAAACAACCATCCAGTAAAATTATGCCAAATAATTATCAAATATTGCTTTTCAGCCATTAAAAATGTCTGTCACAGTAAATTAATTTTTTGTTGACCCTACAGTAACACATGCTAACAAAAACTAAAAGGAAATAGAGAGAGAGAGAAAGTCCACTTAAGGTCTTATTGACCTGATAAAAGGTGAATTGTGCCAGAAATCAAGCTACAGTTAACTTGCTATGCTCACTGAAACAGTAGTACTGCTCCTCTGTTCAGCAGTGCAGCCATTTTAATGAACCAGTGTAATATACAGCCATTACAGCAAGTGCAGACCTATTGCCAACTGCTAAACTGCCCATGTTCTGGGTTGCTCACTGCAAGTAGTATATGTTAAACTTAGCGTTACTCTGTTTAATGCGTCATCCCTTTATTGTACAGATGGAGGTTATATCACTGGAGTGCTTGAGAATGTTTATGGAAATTTCAAACATCACACAGTCCAGAATAACTCTGTAACTATGTATGCCTTTGTGCGTTGACCGTATTCTTTACATAGACCTTTGACCATGCATGTGTTAACCAGCCATTTCCTGTATCTCTGTCATATGCTAATTTTATAAACTGGCTATGGTCCTATATTTTTGCGCATTTCATATATATATCTATAAGGGTTGTAAACTTTCATACATCTTACTTCTCATTACAGGGACTGTCTGCCTTCATGTAATAGCTATGGCTCATAGGAACATCTGTTTGCTAG
The DNA here is from genome assembly GCF_019279795.1 of Protopterus annectens. Lineage (NCBI taxonomy): Eukaryota > Metazoa > Chordata > Ceratodontiformes > Protopteridae > Protopterus > Protopterus annectens. Next base: position 1,205,191,746 of record NC_056745.1, read on the forward strand.
CAATAGCTATGGTTCATATGTGACCATGTTCTCCTGTGCACTGGGTTTCTGATAATATTTTACATGTATGCCTCCCTGCAATGCAGCTTGGGCCATCCTGCCATTCATAATGACGTGTTTCATCTTAAGTGCATGGTTTCATGTTCCTCTGTCAGCATATTTCCTGTTTTAAGCTTTATCTGATACAGTGTGTCACTAACTGTACCCTCATGTGCACTCTCTGTGGTTGCTGTTCATCTCAGCTGATTTGATCACATGATAATGATTAACAACATCCAAGCTCATTTCCATATATTTGCTACATTCCGCCTTGCTGACACCTGCTTCTGTGAGTGGTTGTCTTTAGATAGATGGGGAAAGTATGAAGAGGGGATGCAGGATGGAAATAGGACCTCCAATGTGGCGCAGAGTTCTGACAGCTGTGGACTTTGAACAAAATATAATATCAGTCAGGGTGATAAAAAACAATATATTTCATGCCAAACAAGCAAGTATATACTGATATAATTGGCACAGCATGAGAAATGGAACAACCTTTAAAATAAGTATCAGGCAATACCCACAATCCCAATGTTTTAGCAAAGATGCCTTTACCTTGAGAAATATAGAACTCAGAACTTATTTCTATATGTCCTTACATTTGTGAGTAATTCCTGAGAGAGGGCAATCTGGGATATTGGTATAGGATGGGGAATGGGGACACTGAATAATTTAATAGCTACTGAAGAGTGACATCAGCTATCAATGTAAACTGCCAACTGTAACTTGTGACAGGAAATCTCATCAAGGCTAGATTTGCTGCAGTTTGGTTTAGTAACCTGATAAACTTCTTTGAAAAGGTAACAGTAGCTGTTCACAGCAGTCACATGTATGCATAGCGTACCTTGATTGGACCAATGAGTTTCATACCATCTCCTAGACTAGCATAATTAATAGACTAAATGCATTACACATAGACTCCTATGTAGTAAAATGGATAGCTAATTATCTAAAAGACAGCGCACACATGATATGGGTTGCAGGGGCAACATCACAGAATATGAAGGTGACCAGTGGTGCTTTACAGGGCTCAGTGCTAGGACTGCTTTTGTTTGGTATTTACATTTCTGACCTATAATTTAAAAACCAAGACCTATGGCTAACCAAGTTTGCAGATGACTGCAGACTGGGAGTCATTATCAATCAATCCCCTTCTGAAACAGAAGCACTCCAGCAGAAAGTTGTATTTCTAAATGCCTGGTCTATTGAAAATGACACATTTGGCAAATAAGCCATCCATGCAACTTACAAAAATTGATAATACCCCACTTTAAAATGAAAATGTAAGGAGAGACCCGGGAACCTGGGTTAGAAATTCTCTCTCCTTTGATCACTATGTCTCAAAGGTTTTTAGGAAATCCATCTGTATTGTATGGCTGATTGTCAAGGGAATATCATTCATATCTAAAGAAGTTATTGTTCCCCTTGTATTCAACATTGATCAGACCACCTATAGAATACAATGTCTCCTTTGGTATATAAATAACCAGATATATCAAATGGTTGGAAAGAGCATAATATTTGTAAGCTATCATTAAAGACTAGAAGCACTGTTATTTCTGTATCATACAGGCTCCTCAGAGGAGACCTATGTCTTGCCTTCCAAGCAATCAGAGACCTAGGATCTCTTGTTTCTTCACAAATCAAATAGTACCACAAATACCAGAACAAGAGATTTAATCCTGCTTCAGTAGATCAACAAAACAAGGTGGAGAGACAGATTTATTACTCAGCACCTCTATCACCTCTGGAATAAACTCCTCACACCAATAAAGCTGTGTGGTACATTATCTTCCTTCAAAGAGGACCTTGATAATTGGATAGGTGTTTGTAAATTCATCCCAGATTTGACTGGCCTAACCTCATTGAAAGGGGCAGATGTAGTCTAGGGTGAGAAGTGGCAAAGCATAATGGCTGCAAGACTCAGGAGCCTTGAACAGCCTATGATTCCCATGAAATGAAGATGTGGGACCAATCCAAAAACACTCCTTCAGGACACTTGAAACTAATCAATGCAGCATGGACATAAATTGGTTAGATATTGGGGCGTAGGAAATGAAAAGATAAGAATTCTCTAGGCTGTAAACACCCTGTGGAGGAAAGAACTGAAAGATGCTTATGAAGCATAAAGTATAAAATGTCTATCCAAGGGATACAGAATAATTTCACCATGTGCTTCAGCATTTCACAAAATAAATCATGTATGGGCAAAGAGATATTTCTTAATGTGGAATAGATACAGAATATATAGGCTCCTATGACTGCCTCCAGCTTGAATAGGACCTGGATGTCTGTGATAGGTGTATAAAGGTACCCCCAAATGCACGCATTGCCTCATAATACTTCCAGTTTATCTAGTTTGAACATTTTAAAAAAAAATGAGTGTGAAATGAAGTCTATCTTCAGAAAAACAGAGGACCTTCCAACCTTGAATGAGTTACACTCGCAGAGAGAAGACCCTGCCTTTCCCACTTCTTAGTCTTGTACTGTCTTCCCTTAAGGTGGCCAATTATTATCTCTCTTGCGACAAACTCCAAAATCCAAAAGAACAACTAGCAGTCAAGTAAACCAGTTTATTAAAAAACACTCTAGCGCCTCGGCTTATACTAAGCCTTCAAGGAGTAAATTTCAAATGAATGCTGTTCTCATTTTATACCCACATATATTCAATCAAATAATTAATTAAGCAATTAAACAATAAAATAGCTAAAAACATCTGTCTAAACCATACATTTCCAGCAACAATCTACATTTAAACCTTTTGGAATCAAAGTATCATATTTTAAAATAAAAACAGTCTCTTTATATAATAACATATTCTTATTTAAATCAGCATCTTCAAAATATGTTTGTTCTAATATTGTAGCTGTTAAATCTTTAGAATCACACAAATGATGTGCTTTAAAGTGTTGAGCCAAGGGACTTTCTTCTTTACTTGTTCTAATGTCCCTTAGATGTTCCAGCAGCCTGGTCTTAAACATTCTCTTTGTCTGGCCTATATAAAATTTGTTACTCCCACATCTTAACGCATAGACTATACTTTCTGTTGTTGTCTTTTCAGCTTTTCCCAGTTAGGGGTCACCACAGTGGAACTCCAGTCTGCTAATGATTGACAGTAGATTTTTATGGTGGTGAGTTGCCAGCCCGACACCCAACCTTCAACGAAGGCAAGCCCATTTACACATGTCTTTCGAACGCCACTCGACCATGGGGAGGACATGCAGACTCCACACAGAAGACACTTCAGCCGAGAATCGAACAGGAGAACCTCTTGCTGTAAGGCACCAATGCTACCGCTGCACCACTGCGGCTATAGACTACATTTTCTCTATAGACTACATTTTCTGTACAGCAACTAAATGATGCAATGGCATCAAACTTCCTGTTATTTATAACAGGAAAGGTCTGTACAAAGTGTTTGCAATCCTTGCATCTACCACATGGTGTCGTCCCTAACTCTTGAACATGTTTCATTATTACTTCTTGTGGTCTGCTAAATTTAGTATGAACTAACGTATCTTTCAAGTTAGTCTCTCTTTTATAAGAGAATATCAAATTATTTTCTGCTAAGCCTGCTAACTCTGGATATTTTAATAAAAATTGCAAGTAATGTTTTATAACATATTTTATATTCTCACTAAGCATATTAAATGTTAAAACTACAAAAAAAATTTTTGTCTATATAAGCTTTTTTATTTTCTTTATTAGACATATTAGCCTTATTTGGTACAGCAGTAGCATTGTTGCCTCACAGCAAGAGGTTCTCCTGTTCGATTCACGGCTGGAGTGTCTTCTGTATGGAGTCTGCATGTCCTCCCCGCGGTCAAGTGGTCTCTGAAAGACATGCGTGAATGGGCGTGCCTTTGCTAAAGGTTGGGCATCGGGCTGGTAACTCATCACCATAAAAAATCTACTGCCAATCATTAGCAGACCAGAGTTCTGCTGTGGTGACCCCTAACTGGGAAAAGCCGAAAAGACAAACAAAACAAGACATATTAGCCTTATTAATACATCTTCCATATCTTCTTTTGGCCAAGTATTATGCCAGATATTCTGCTGTATTTAGATTTTCATAATGTTTGACATGCATTTTCACACCACACCTTTTTGGTTGTATTTCTGTATGCTGTTTTGTGGTGCTGTAATAGTTAAAGTAGAATTCACTCTGCCATGCACTTTTTACCTGGGGTTTTCTCTACATAAATTCTGATGCCCAGTACTGATAAACTGCTCATAGGTTCATAGGTGGTTACTAGGCTATCAGTTCAAGAGACATTTTAAGCCTAACCAAGCTTACCTCAAATTTATCAAAATAATGCTAACATATGTCAATACCCCGTGGAATTTTAAGCTTTTGTTATAAACTTGTAAACATCAAGCATTCATAACCTGCCTCTGTCCATTAGTAACATAAGTGCCAAACCAGGGGTAAATTGGTGATTTCCCATCCATTGGTCCAAGTTACATTTGAATAGGGTTAGGGGTGAGCTTTGCTTCACATGGATGGGAATCCTGTTCCAGAGAAGAGGTAATCTTCGAGACACATACCAAACAATACATCCTGTTTATGTTGTAGACAAAGTTTAGGTGATTAGAATGGATATTTCTGATGGTGTTTGTTTTGCATATGTACAACAAATCCATCAGTGTGAGATCAGAGGATGCCTTGTATGCAAGCCATAGATTGGCACACAGCAGTATGTAGGAGAATGAGTACAGGGATAGGGCATTGAGATGGTTCAGATAGGACTTGTTTACTCCCTGTATTCTTTTTGTGAGGAACCTCTGTGGTCTCTCAAGCTGTTGCAAGTGCCTGGTCAGGTGCATGCCAAAGGGTGTGTTGTACTCAATGACTGGTCTGATGAGAGCCGGGTAGAATGGAACAATGATCTCTTTGGACCTGGATGCCATGCCTTTACTTATAATCTGTGCAAAATAGAATTATTTTCTCACCACGGTAGACATGTGGTGATCAAAGGTCAGGTTACTGTCAACATGCGTTCCCTGAACACTGACCACTGGGTGTATTTTTAGGGGTATATTTCAGTCTGGTAATTTCCAGGGGTGGCCATCTTTCCAAAAATGCTATTATGCAATTTTTCCTATTGAGGTTTAGTCCATGGCACTAGCACCAATTGTTTGTCCACACCAGGCCCTCTTGAAGGGTATCTGTGTCTTTAGGGGGATTCAATGATGACCATGCCTAGTTTGCAGTCATCTTCAGACATGGTCAGTCAGAGGCTCTAGATGTTTGCCTTGACTTCAGAGAATTAAATGTCAAAAAGGAGAGGCCATAGCACTGATCCCTGCAGGACTACACTAGTGACTGGCCACTTTGTGGAGGTGGATTTCCCTATCCTAACTTATGGTGTCCTATCAGCTGGCTATGCATGAGGTGACATATGGGTTTATGCCTAATTTTATAAGATTATCAACAATGCCTGAGTCAGGTATTGTGTTAAACTGTTGTAACTATTTTTACATTATTATATTACAGGCCCATTTATGTTACTCCAAGCTACAAGTTTCTCTTTATATTATTCAATATGCTGATTTTAACTATGGGTTTTTTATGCATGTTTCTTCCTTTTTTACTGCAGCAATTTTGAATTCTGGAGTGAACTAATCAGAAATCAGGATACAGTCTTAGAGAAACTCTGATATCCGAAATTACAAATCACAACTTTTAAATGTCTGATAATTTTTTCACTGAGGACATTGTATACTGAATATTGGTTTGAGTGTATCTTGCTGCTTGTTGAAAAACAGACTGAAGAATGTATGTTGGATGTATATGAACCTTGCTTTTGCTGAATAAGTGACTGTTGTAATATAATTCCCTATCACTGACTAAAGATAAGGTCTATGTGCTGACTAAAGATAAGATCTTGAAGTCTGAAATATTACTGATGCAAGAACTTGCTGTATTTTCCTACTATTAGCCACATTTTGGAAATATATGTAGTTTTATTTAAGGCACCTGGACAAAGCATTTACGATGACAAGAGAAAAAAACAAAAAACAAAACACAGCCATGAAAGCTAACTAGCATTTTTAACCACAGGTACTGAGTTTTTTTTACAAACTTTAATGTTCTGCATTTATTGGAACAAACTGGTGCTTAATGCAGTAATTTAAGAGTTCAGCTTGTAATATTATTTATAATATTGGACATAGTTCCAACAACGTGAGATTAAAATGTATATGAGGTAAACTCTGTGCGAACCCTGGCTTTGGGACTTGGTTGCAGAATAGATATAATAAAAGCCTAAGGCAACAAAATTTTGTAAACACTAATTTTTTTCAATCTGCTGTATAAATCTGTTTTACAGCTAGACCGTGTCAGACCAGCTCGCAGGTTTGTGTTTTAATAATCCTAATAATTATTTGATGGTGCTGTAGCTCTCATTACATGAACCGAAGTAGTAAGGGGTACACTCTGCAGAACATGCCCTTTTTGTTTAAGGAAAAGAAAGAAATCCTAAAGATAATGTTAGGTAATGTATTTTTTTTTGGGTGGGGGCACTTCTCTTTATACTATGCAGGTTTATATAATATTATGCTCAGTGTTTGATTTCACAAAAAACACTTACTGAAGTAAGATATTTATATTAGTTCTTTGGCTTTGAGGTTTTATACTACAGAGCTACAAACTCAAGATATCAAACCACTTATCAAGCTGACTAATCATAAATAATAAATTTCCGTCTGCCCTGACTGTAAGTCTTTCATGCTATTATTAATTTAATCATAGGTGGTGCTTTGTGATAACAGCAGAGTCAAGTTTTGACAATGCTGTGATTTATCTGCGCCATACCTTTTAACCTCTTTGTGTAAGAAATATTGACAAAACCAAAAATAATGGGGGGGGGGGGTGGCAAAGGCCTAAAAATAGGAATAGATTTTAAATGTTATACTTATAAACTTAAAACGTTGCTAGAATAATAGTTTTTGTGTTATCATGCATCATGCATTTTTCTGAAAGATATGAAGTCTGAAACTCAAATGTCTGTCGTTACTAAATGATTCTAATCTTCAGCAATTTGCTAGAAAACCACAGATTTTATTAGGAACATACCAAAAGTATGAGGCAAACATCTGGACATTCTGGGAAAATCTGGACAGTTTAGAGGAATGATTGGCAGTAGTTGTAGATTATTTGGTTACACTCTTTTGTGATGCCAAACACACACAAAACTATCCATCTGATATGTTGCTGAATGTTTTGTAGCTGCTTGGTACATAGGCTAGCTGCCCTTAAGGACCCTTTTAACCCTAGCTAATTTACCTTTCAAAGGTGAGAATCAAAGCCTGTACATTGTGTTTGGAAAGTAGACACCTTAACCATTAAAGACAGTCTGTTTACAGGGAACTTGGATGACTACAAAGAAAGGTGGCATATGATTTAGCTGGCAACATGAGTGAAATATCCTCCTTGTTGTGTGATATTGGGTTATTATAGTTCTTGACCTGAATAGGGGGAAAACAATAACAGTAATAGCTTGTTATAGCATGGACTCAGTAGATCTATTTCTGACCATAGTCCAGACAGGACAACATACACTTTACATTGTTCACGTGGATGTATCCAACTATACAACTTCTAAGGCTTGGGTATCTCTAATTTCACAATAAAGTGCATAGTGAGCTCTCAGGGCTATGGCCAGAAATAGACAAACCACAAAATTCCACCTTATACTTTGCCTGGCATTTAACATTATTAACCCAAATACAAAACCAGCACATGTGTGACTCACTCAAAGGCAAATTAATTCTGGGCATATTACATCTCTGGTCAAAATAAAAAATGCATATAATAGATAACATGCTTTTTCCTAAAATGTCTACATACAAGTGTATGTTTGTAATCTGACCTAAATCGCCATTCTGGGGAGTTCCTAGATGAAAGAATAAGGCACATAAGGGAAAACTCAACACTCATCTAATCACAAGCTTTTGGCGATCCAGCAGCAGCGACATCAGTGTAGTATGCTGGAGGTCATGGGTTTAAGTCCAAAATAAGAACTAATATTATCTTTTCACTTTTGTGATACGTAAGTGCTTGTTTTCTTTATGCCCTTTACCATGTTAAGGTCATGCATCAGCAAAACGCAGGGTTGGCTTATGATATTGGCTGCTGGGCTGCAGCCCTCTGATTTAAAAAAAAAGTATATTCAGAAAGCTATTATTTTTAATTAAAAATAATAGCTGACTTTCTGTTTTCTTCTGGGTGCTTGAAATTCCATGAATGCACATGCATGAAGTTTCAAGGAGATCTGTGTTTAAAAAAATCATCTTATTCTGCTTGTCTAGCTGTTTTCAAAATAGGTTGGCTCTGAGCTTCCCAAATTTGGTATCACCAATCACAATTATTAAAGATGTCAGAGATTACACTCATGAAGTGTTTCACTGGGCTGCTGCGTGAAGCAATGAGGAGCCCTTTCTATTGGCTCAGGTTGCCTCAGATGATAGAGACAGCCTGAGACTGAAAATGAAAGAAGGGCTTTGTGTATGAATATAGAGACAAGTGTGGGAACCAGTTTTTTATAGTTGCCAGTAAACCAGTATGTAGGAAGGTAACTACTTTATTTAACTGTGTGTGTGTGTGTGTGTGTGTGTGTGTGTGTGTGTGTGTGTGTGTGTGTGTGTGTGTGTGTGTGTGTGTGTGTGTGTGTGTGTATGTATGAAGGGTATATCTTTCAGCTATTCCTGATTTTGTCGCATTAGTTTGCTCTTTCCATTGAAAAATGTTTGATTTTGTGGTAAATCGATGAGAAAGTTGTTTCTGCTTTTGAAATTCTGTGTTAACTCTTAGCCTGGAGGGTTCTGTTTGAATTATAATCTGTGTTGGACACATTTCTGTTAATCATTTTTACTCATCTTCTGAGTTGTTGGCTGCTGAAATTTGCCTGCAAAAATCAACTGACACATGCTGATGTAAGTATACTTTTCTCTGGACTTATTTAAGATTAGATATTTGTAGATATTTCTTTTATTGAATATTGTGCTCTCTGTCTATCTGCAGTTAGTCTCCTACACCCCCCCCCGTTGTGGTGTTAATCTTGGTGGCTTTGGAATTGCCCACCCCTGATGTAAATCTGTTTTTGGACACTCCTCCTGGGCCCATCTCATTTGCTCACTCAACTCAGTACAGTGAGATCATGTTTTGATTTCAGACACTCCTACCAGTCCCATCTCCTCTGCTGTGTACAGAGAGAGCACTTGGGAAGGACCTCCCCTTTAGTATTTTAGTCTGTTCTATTCCCTCCCTCTCCCCTCTCAACAAAAAAAAAAAAAAAAAAAATTCCAAACTTGTTTTCTGCCTTTCCTGTAACTAGTCTAGTACAGATACAGACGTGCTGTATCCAGGACTGTTTGTAAGGTTATGAGCCCTCCAAGCCTTCCTGTGTTGGAGGGAAGCCTTCTAGCTTATCAGTGGGAGTGGTAAGCACTAGGTAGCCCATCTACCACAGGAGGAGTGTTTTCTGGCCCAGAAATTGTAGTTCTTTTGCCGTTTGGGCAGTTTTTTCCATCTCTTTCAACTTTCTGCTTTAAAAACACGCGTTTATGCTTGTTTCCCGCCTTTCCTGTAACTAGTCTAGCCCAGATACAGATTGCTGTATCCAGGACTGTTCATAAGCTTCTGAGCCCCCAAACCTTTCTGTGTTGGAGAGAAGCCTTCTAGCTTATCAGTAGGAGTGGTAAGCACTAGGCAGCCTATCTACCACAAGAGGAGTGGTTTCTGGCCCAGAAATTGTAGTTTATTGGCCGTTGGGCAGTTTTTCCATCTCTTTCAACTTTCTGGTTTAAAAGCCCGCATTTGCGCTAGTTTCCTGCCTTTCCTGTAACTAGTCTAGTCCAGATACAGATTTGCTGTATCCAGGACTATTTGTAAGCTTCTGAGCAGTGCCAAAATGTCTGCTCTTCAATTTTTCCCTTAGATCTGCTAGTTCTCTCCTCTCCTGCACTTTTACTAGCTTATTAGTCTAGCACTTTACCAGACTTCTTGTAGCAATTATTGTAGCACACAAAAGTGCTACCAGCACTAAACGTTCTACAAGGAAACAGCTCCAGTACTTATTATTAACGCCCACCCCTCCAGGCATGTCTAAAGGTCAGTTCCCTGTGCTTTCTCCTATTAACCTGGTGACCTTGGGCATCCTGAAGCAATGTAGCAACTGCCTCATGTACACTGACAACCCTTTCCTCTTTCATCCCAACACTCAGACTTGCAAGAGATGCACTTATATATCCAAACTGGAAGCCACGCACTCTCCAGCCAAGACCAGAATAGCTGGTCAAGAGGAGAAGGTCAACACTTGCACCAAACCACATGAAACACATAGCCCTCCAGAACACACACCAGCACTGCCTTCACATAAAAACAGAAACCAAACACCCACCTTCGCCAAGGCTCTCAGTAAAAATCAACCCAAACAGTAGAGATCTCCAAGGCAGAAATGACCTCGACCACCACAACACAACACTAATCACGAGACACATAACTCTCCTAAACAGTGTGCCACTCAACCAAAGCCCCTAAGGCAAAACAGCATGCCCAACACACTAGTCATAGGTGACTCGATAGTGAGGCACAGTGATGTCCCACTCACTAGATTGACTAAGGAGAAAGTAACAGTCAGCTGCCTGTCAGGTGCCAGGATCCACCACATAACGCCCACACTCAGGTCCCTCAACAGCAGGTACGAATATGAGTCTGTTATTGTACATGTGGGTGTGAATGACCTGAGATGTACCTCCATGGACTACATGAAAAGAGACATGGAGGAGCTCTCAGATTATGTAGCCCAAGCGGGTATGACCCTTGCCCTGAGCAGCATCCTACCATCACCCTACCATTAACTGGAAAAACTACTCGTGAACCAACTCCTTAGCTCAATGCTTTTTGGAATTCATAAACTCCAATGCCCTGGATCAACTTATCCACACCCCACCAGGGGCAACAGTATCCTAGACCTAGTCATTACCAACATGAGTGACCGGTGTTCCACACCTGAAGTCAACTCCTCGTTGGTCTGATCTGACCATAAGCTAATCACCCTTGATATCCACATCCTGCCCCCACCCCCCATTAAAGAAACCACAGTAAAACATTTCTCCAAAGCCAACTCCATGCTTCTTAAGACAGAAGTGCTGAACTTCATGACACCCATGCAGATGGACAATACAGTTACAACTGCTGAATCCTACACAAATGCACTCTATAAGCACTTACACGAGTGCATGGATCGTGCTATCCCAAACAGAACAAAGACACTATCCTCCAAAAAAAGGAAGCCAATTTGGTGGTCCCCTGCCATAAACAAACTGTACAACAGAAGGAAGAAACTGTTGCAAAAGAGAGTAAAATCCCATGAGTGGAGGAGCTCCTTGGTCAGCCTCAGTAAGAAGCTGAGATCCCTTATAAGATCCTCCAAAGCTAGCTACGAAAACAAAATTGCCACTAATTCCAAGGACAACCACAAAGCATTCTATAGCTATGTCAAGAATCTCAATGGCAACACCCAGATCTGCTCTGAGTTACTGCACAAAGGCAAGAAAATTACAGAACCAACTGATATTGCCAACATCCTGGCAGATAGGTTCAGTGCTAACTTTACCCCCCTCTCACCCCTTAAAGGGCTCATATCTGTACAGGAAGAATGCAGAGTCCCTGTAATCACAACTACACAGGTAAAAGCTGCAATCTCTAAAGCCAAAAACACAGCATCCATGGGACTGGACAACATCCCAGGTTGCGTTTTACACGAACTTCAGAACGAACTGGCTCCCCTTAAGCACCATGTTCAGTAATAGCCTCGCATCAGGCTTTGTGCCCACTGAATGGTGCACAGCAACAGTTATCCCACTCCACAAAGGGGGAGCCACCACTGATCCTGGGAACTATTGAGCTATTAGCCTGACGAGCCTGGTCTGCAAGGCCATGGAATGTATCATCATGGAACTCATAAACAAAGACATTGGTAACCTCCAAACTCTGGATCCCACCCAGTTCGGGTTTGTGAAAGGCAGATCATGCCTCCTGAACCTTGACCTTGACCTCGCCAAGGCTTTCGACACCATCCTCCATTCTGGAATTATAGCTAAACTCACTAAACTAGGTATAAATCCCTACGCCACAAGAAGGGTTGCCAACTGGCTCACTGACAGAACCCACACTGTAAAAGTTGCAGACTCCAAATCTGACCTCAAAGCAGTGATAAGTGGAGTACCACAGAGTTCTGTACTGGGACCTCTCCTTTTTGCTATCTATTTCTCTGAAGTACAGGCTAACACAGAAGGCCTCTGGCTAATGAAGTTTGCAGATGACTGCAAACTAGGAGCCATAGTCAAGTCCCCAAATGATGTGGACATCCTACAGAAGGGCCTCGCTGAGACAGATGCCTGGTGTCAGAGCCATGGCCTCAAGCTCAATGCCAAAAAGTGCAGTGTCATTCCCTTTGGTAAAAACTCTGTACCCATGAACTACCACACAGGCAGCAATCTACTTAACACCGAATGCGTGATAAGAGACCTTGGGACCCAGGTGGACAGTAGTCTCTCCTTTGATAGTCACATCACCACAATAGTCAGGAAGTCCTTCTACGTGACAGACCTCATCATAAAAGGGTTCTCATCCAGGAAAAAAGAGGTCATTGTTCCCCTCTACTTGACACTCATTAGACCCATTATAGAGTACAATGCCCCTTTTGGAATGTACCTCACAAGACATCTGCAGCAGCTGGAAAGGCCACAGAAGTACCTCACAAAGAGGATTACTGGCCTCAAACAAATGCCCTACACTGATCGCCTCAAAAAACTCCAGCTTTACTCCGTAGCATATCGCTTACTCCGAGGTGATCTCTGCCTAACATATAAAGCTATGTCAAACCCAGAGCTGTTGGACATGCTACACCTAAAGAAATCCCAATCCCTCCGAGCTACACACTCTATTAACTGGGAAAACTACTCATGTACCAGTACACTTGCCCAACATTTCCTCGAATTCCTTAATTCCAGTGCCCTGAACCAGCTTTTTCTTACCCGCACTAGAGGTAGCAACATCCTTGACCTGGTCATTTCTAACATGGGCGACTGTTGCTCTACACCAATAGTCAACTTCTTCCTTGTTAGATCCGACCACAAACTAATCACCTTGGAAATCCACATCCCTCCCACCCTTCCCGCAAAGGTAACCACCACAAAAACTTCTCCAAAGCTAACTTTGGACTCCAAAAAACAGAGGTGGCTAACTTCACAGCACCCATGCAAATGGAGAATAATTGCATGACCACCAAATCATACACGAGTGCACTGTGCAAACATGTACACAAATGCATGGATCTTGCCATACCCAATAGAACCAAGACACTCTCCTCCAAAAAAAGGAAGCCAATCTGGTGGTCCCCTGCCATAAACAAACTCTACAACAGAAGGAGGAAACTAATGCGGAATAAGGTGAAGTCCCAAGACTGGAAAAAATCCCTTATCAGCCTCAACAAAAAGATGAGCTCCCTCATTAAAGCCTCTAAAGCTAGCTATGAAAACAGAATTGCAGCAGATAGTAAAGACAACCACAAGGCCTTCTATAGTCATGTAAAGAATCTCCACGGCAATACCCAGATTTGCTCTGAGCTACTACACAATGGTACCGCCTATAACGAGCCAGCAGATATTGCCAGTATACTGGCCAACAAATTCAGTGCCAACTTTACCACTCTTTCCCCCCCACCAAAGGACCAATCACAATACCAGTAGATTGCCAGGCACCCAGTATTACTGCTGCACAGGTTAAAACAGCACTGTCAAAGGCCAAACATACAGCTTCTATGGGACCTGACAATATCCCCGTCTGTGTTCTAGATGAACTACAGAGTGAACGGTCACCTCACCTGTGTGCCCTGTTCAATCACAGCCTCACCTCAGGCTTTGTCCCTAATGAATGGCGCACTGCTACAATCATCCCTCTCCACAAAGGAGGAGCAACTGCAGACCCTGGGAACTTTCACCCTATTAGCCTGACAAGTTTGATATGCAAAGCTATGGAATGCATCATCGTGGACCTAATAAACAAGGATATAGGGAATCGCCAAACTCTGGACCCCACACAGTTTGGTTTTGTGAAGGGGAGATCATGTCTGCTCAACCTGGACAACTTCTTTGAGTCAGTCACCAGAGCTGTGGATGAAGGCAAGGTGGTTCATACAGCCTACCATGATCTGGCCAAAGCCATTGGTACCATTCCCCACTCAGGAATCATAGAAAAACTCACTAAGCTAGGCATCAACCCCTATATCACTAGGTGGGTTGCAAACTGGCTCACAGATAAAACCCACAGTGTGAAAGTAGCTGACTCCAAGTCGGACTGCTGACCAGTCATGAGTGGAGTCCCACAGGGTTCGGTCCTGGGTCCTCTCCTGCTTGATATCTACTTCTCTGACAAAGTTTGCAGATGATTGCAAGTTGGGAGCTATTATTAACTCCCCAAGTGATGTTGACATCCTACAGAAAGGCCTCACCGAGACCAACGACCGGTGTCAGAACCATGGCCTTAAGCTCAATGCCAAAAAATGTGTCGTCATCCCCTTTGGGAAAAACATGGTTCCCATGAATTAGCACATCGATGGTAGTCCACTGAACACAGAAGGCATTTTTTTAGGGATCTGGGAACACAGGTTGACAGCAACCTCTCTTTTGACCACCACATTGCCACTGTGGTCAGAAAGTCCTTCTATGTCGCACATCTCATTACTAAGGGTTTTGCATCCAGGAAGAAAGAGGTCATTGTCTCCCTCTACTCTTCCCTCATTAGACCAGTCACCGAGTACAATGCTCCATTTGGCATGTACCTCTCTAGACACCTGCAACAACTGGAGAGGCCACAAAAGTACCTCACAAAGAGGATCCTAGGCCTTACACATGTCCTATATGGATAGACTCAAAAAACTCCAACTATTCTCTGTCTCATATCGCCTACTTAGATGTGATCTCTGCTTGACTTACAAAGCCATGTCTGACCCAGCTCTGTTAGAAATGCTACATCTAAAGAAATTCCAATCCCTCCACACCATACACTCCAGAGACCTCAACCACATTACCACAATCAACAGAACAAGCTTGAGGGACAGGTTCATAATGCATAGACTGCCCATGCTATGGAATAGACTTCCCATACATGTCAAACCGAGCACCTCACTGGCCCTTTTCAAGAAAAATCTTGATGAGTGGATGGGAAATAGAAAATTCACCCCGGGAATCACTTCAGTGGCTCTACTCGACAGAGGCACTGGGAACTAAGGTCAAGTGGCACGATGCCAGGGTAATCCCATGGGCTAGGCTTGTAAAGGCTCCAGGGACATTAGCCTAGTACACACCTATGAACCTATGAATTGAAGTCAGTTAATAAAGCCTGTCATTAGAGGTTCATGCTTGTTATTGCTCAGAAAATATGTGTTGATGGAAGACCTCATGCTCTTTTAATGTTTTAAGTGAATTATGGTTTTATTTAAATATTGTTTCTGATTGTGGGTCTTTGTTCCTTCATTTCTGTGTTTTTTTTCCAGAATTCTTGAGTAAAGGAAGTTGAGAGGTATAGTTGGGGTAAAATAGAAGCTCTCAGCTGTCCCTGATTCTGCCACATACTTGGTCTGTTTTCTTGCACAGTTTGTGGTGTTATGGCAAACGAGTGATGATTGCAGATAGTAAATAATGACAGACATTAGCAATAGCATGCCAATGCAAAGCCTGTTATGACAGCAACTTTCTAAGTATATAAATACAATATCTGTTTTGTGATTTGATCAATTGATCTTATTATTTTGTAGATTTCTCTTTGACTATTAAGCTAAGATGTTGAGAGATATTTGGTTGCAGAGGGGGTGCACATTGTATTCTGACAGTAATGAGCTGAGAAGATACATTTCTGTGTGGCATATTATTTATTTCCTTATTTATTCATTTGATCCCAATCTAACATCTGAGGTCTACAGTCACAGACATGCAAGTGTGTGTGTGTGTGTGTGTGTGTGTGTGTGTGGGGGGGGGTATTGATGCTCTCAGCTGTTCCTGATTTTACTGAATTTCTCTTATTTTTGCCTAATATTTTGGTCTGCTCCTAATAAAGTCTGTGATTTTTTTCTTAAAAATCCATGAGGATTGTTTTGGCTAAATAATGATAACAAGCGTTTGAGTTTTAAACGTAAAGGAGAACTCTACCCAAATGTCAAGTTTTTCTTTCTAAAAAGTGATCTTCCCTCTCTGTAATCCAACACTAAAAGTGCCACATACAATAAAAGCATTATTTGATAATTATTTTATTTGATTTATACCTGAATTTATTTCATTTTGCCTTTCTTTCTTGTGTTTGTGTCTTCATTTGTAACATCATGACGGCTAGAAACAGGAGTGGTTAGGTCAGGTAACTGATTCCAAGTAGAAAGCCATTAAGAAAACAATGACTCTAAAACATTGAAATTTAAATGTGCCTTATTAGTCATAGATTGACAGCATCATGTCTCAGATTAAATAGTGTAGCCTGGAGCTACATTTAGAAGTCTGAGCAAAACTAAAGCTTTCAAATTTAGTTTTCAGATTCAAATGAACAAGAAAACTCCACTCACAAGTTAGCTTTTTCCTTTTACAAATTAGTTGTCTTTCCGTGCCACAAAGAAAGAAAATATTTTCATCTTACTCTCTCAGTATTTCATTTTGCATTTTTTTTCTATACTACATATTCTATAAAAGTGCATTTTTCTGGTATTTTGTTACAGCAATTTTGCATTGTTTCCAAAGTTTGGTTGAGAAAATCAATGACGTGGGAGGGGAGATTAGCCTTAAAGAGATTCCATCTGCAAAGATTATCCTCAGCAAATCCTAAAGCATTCAACAGAAACTACACTTAACATAGAGCCACACCCAGTGGAGCTTCAACTTCTAAGTCCATAAGGCAAAGCAATACATTACCCAGGACTCTGGCTATAGGGGCTTCCTTTGTAAGACATACTGATGCTCCACTCACCAGGCTAGGCAAGGAGAAAATAACAGTCAGCGGTCTATCAGGAGCCAGAATCTGTCAAGTTACACATCCACTCATGTCATTGCACCAAAGGTACCAGTATGACTTTTATAGTCCATGTAAGTGTAAATGACGTGAGACAGCTCTCCCTAGGCTATATGAAGACAGGCATTATGGAGCTCTTACACTTTGTGTCTCAGGCCGGAATGTGCCTAGCACTGAGTAGCATTCTACCCTCAACAATGATGATACTATAATAAGAACAAAAGATGATTGGCTTTAATAACTAGCTTAGTTTCAGGTATCGTTCCAGGGGGATACAATGTTAGCATGGGAGGATACTAAACCAAGTTGCTTTGCCAAGGATGGCCTGTGCATGTCCTCTCTAATCTTTCAAATATTGGCTAAAACATTAACCACCACATAGATCCTTTTTCAGTCAATGCCAGATTGATAAATCAAAATCAACCCAAGAGAACCTAATGGTGTTACTGCTCAATGCCAGTAGTGTAAAAAAGATTGACTTTTTCTGAATTCTCCTTCCTCACCCTAGAGAAAGCAGTCATCTGTGCAGTTACAAAGACATGGTTTAAAGCTACAAAGAGCACCCTGGCAGTGCAAGGCTTCAGTGTCTTCCACACATTTAGACCATTTACTTCGCAGGTAGGGACTCCATCTATATCAGTAAAAAACATACCTCTAGGTTGGTCAAACAGGATGATGGACTGGAGTTTCTCCACATCTAGATTACCATAGACGAAGTCCCATACCATGTCTTGGCTAGCTATAAGTTACCCTCTATGTCCCATGAAACCCATAGCTCATACTTATACTTATCGGAGACACTCACTGTTTGACCAAATGCCATATTTATGGGGGAACTTTAATTACCCCTCTATAAACTAGGTATCTTACATGACCCCACATTTGCATTAATTTTCACTTTTGTTTCTCCCATTATAACTCCACTTACTTGATCTATAGATTTTATTTGAGAAACTATTTTTTTCATCTATCAGCATTAAATGTAATTTATTTACAAGGGTCTTTTCATTTAGAGTATTACTGGGTTTCTATAAGGAAGTTGTATTTTCCTTTCCATTATATTCTTCACAAATTTCAGATCAGCGGTATAGTTTACTTGAAATAAGCCATATGCTTTTGTTCATGCAAATACATGCATATTAAATTCTACTGATCTCAGTTTAGAACCTTTCAGCATCTTTGCTCAATGTTCCAGTTATGTTTTTTTCCCCTCATTCCTATTACATCATCACAATCCTCCAGTCTATTGCTTTCCAGATTGCATCCCACTGGTGATCCTAGGTGTGGCTTCTTACTATACTGGACTTCTATCTACTCAGAGGGCCTGGCATTAAGGCTACTGATAGTGAACATGTGAGAAGAAATTCTCATTAGTGCAGGAATGGCAGGGGTCAGAAGCTATCATCATTTGGAAGCATGTCAAACAAGGCACACATGGAGCTCAGCAAAATGGGCAACTGCTTTAATGAACAAGCACAGAAACAATCCACAGCAAGCTAAATCACAGCAGCACAGCACAGCAAACGAAATTGCAAAGCACAAGCAACAGCACAATAACACTGTAAAGTTAATCCACATACGTTTTCGTCACAATAACTTCATCAGATACCTAAACTCTCTTCCTTTGATGACTAAATAAACTAATCTAATTCAAATGAACCAATGAGTGAACAAATTCAATTACACATGCAAAATGCATTAAAACACAAGTACCTTAAAGGTGAATGAATCTAAAAGTTAAAACCAAAAGTATATATAATAAATAGATATGTATATATACCTTTAAGGTATATGTGTTTTAATGCATTTTGCATGTGTAATTGAATTTGTTCACTCATTGGTTCATTTGAATTAGATTAGTTTATTTATTCACCAAAAGAAGAGAGGTTAGGTATCTGATGAAGTTATTGTGACGAAAACGTATGTGGATTAACTTTGCAGCGTTATTGTGCTGTTGCTTGTGCTTTGCAATTTCGTTTGCTGTGCTGTGCTGCTGTGATTTAGCTTGCTGTGGATTGTTTTTGTGCTTGTTCATTAAAGCAGTTGCCCATTTTGCTGAGCTCTGTGTGTGCCTTACTTCAGGTTTACCAGTTTTTATCTTGGCCACTCAGACCACTGGTTTGGTTTATAAGCATGTCAAACACCTTACCAGGGGGAAAGGATGTTTACTGACCTCAGGCATGCACAAAGTATGCTTCTGCACATCTCACACTGGACATCTGTCACTCTTCTTCTCCTCTGATGGAGCTGTCAAAGGATCTTGCAAAGCTGCTGACCTTTCCTAATTGTCATGCAGACACAGGAGAGTACCTCCTTCTTTTCTTGGAAGAAGAGAGCTGGCCAGTGTCCTTTGTATCCTTTTCATTCTATTCCACCCAGTTTAAACTTCCTGTGACCTGGGCATAGTCATGCCTGCTTTGTAGGATAGTCATTCAGCTGTGGGCTTTTGCATTTTGTATTAGACTTCAACTGGCCAATAATCTAGCAAGAGTAAGCCAAGTGCCAGCATACCGATTAAGTCACTCAGTTTGGCTTGACCACAAGAGGAAACTTAATCAGAAATGTTTTAGCTTCTTTCATCAATGTGGATCAACTTGAGATTGATCTCTTTGGTTTCAGTGATTATAGAGCAGCAAGGAAAAAGAACTATCAGTCTGGTAAATGAGATTCGCAGGCTGAAGTGAAAGACTGATGACATGGAGAACAGGGTGAGAAGAGGAAACATGAATCTAGTAGAAATGCTTGAAACTTTTAACTGCTATTAACAATTCCACTATATTGGACTGTGAGATTGGCAGATACAGCATGTTGGCAAAATACACCAATTTTCAATAGTAAATGTAAGTGATATACAAACTCCATTCATATAGTTCAAAAGAATGCCTGTTAGAAATGCTTACCTGGTCCATGTTATTAAAGTGGATGAAGTTGTGGTGAGCTTTTATCAGAATTGCTCAAAATAATTGTATGTGAAGAAATACATTTGCAGAAGGGAGACCAGAGGTGAAAAAGATGGAGATTATGTCATGGGTCATATAATATGTTGTCCAATTAGTAGTGATGCCAGGCCAGAGAAAAAGGTGTGAACCCCCATCAGAGGTCAGGTTCTTCTTTGAGGTATTGCAGGCCAAAAGAGTAATGCTTTCCAGTGTCCCTCTGTATGGTCACAGAGGTATGAACGAAACTAGTGGTTTCTCAGAAGGCAATAAATTCACCAACAGAACTGATAGCTGTAAAATGAACCTCTGTAAAATGTAATATTTTGCTGAAATTTCTAAAGAGATCTAGGGGAGCTTTTGGAACTGAGGAAAGGCACTAAAAAGGTAAAACTTGTACAGATTTTGGATGGTATGAGACTGCTTACTTCCCTGGAAGTAAGGCACAGTTCTTTGAGTGGAGACCAATTTGTATAGTACTTATGCAGGTGTACATCTAATAGAAGTGAAGTTAGATGAACTGTTATAGAGGTTGTTAGGAAGTGACAGTACAAAAGGACTTTCTTTGTAAATACGTTTTATGTGTCTGTTTTGCTGAGTGGGAGCAACTTCAACATTATACTTCAGTTTTAATAGAAAGAAACAAAACTGTTCTCTGATAAAGTCAGTTTATTAAAATGAAAAACACTGAATAGCATTTGTTCAGCACCCTAGAGTGCTGACTGTGAAAAAAGCACAAACTGCAGGACAAGGAGTCTTTTGTGTCACACATGACACCCTGCCTAAATTTTTTAGGCATTGGGGACCACATATTGAAAATGTCTATCTTTCTACTCAGTTAAGCATAATGCGTAAGTTGATGTTTCTTTGTCTGCTTCAGGCTGTAACGGTCCTGTAATCATGAGATGCAGGTGTTGCCAGAATGTTCTCATTTTATCTACTCTGCTGTGCTTAAAGAAGTCTTGATATGCCTTAAATAAGAGTACATAACGTATCTTACACTCATGATTAAAGCCCTCATTTTGAACATGTTAAAACACATTGCCCAGAACAGATCAGAATAGACTGATTCCTGACAGTATATGGTCATGTGATCACCACTGTTCAACAAGATGATATTGCAGAGGGGAATATCTCATTCATAGGTTCATAGGTCGGTACTAGGCTATCGGCCCTGGGGCCTACATAAGCCTGGCCAAAAAGGTTCCTTGGCTTTCGCCACCCAAGAAAATTATTTGCCTGTGCCCCTGTCAAGCAGTGCCACAGAAGTGATCCCAGGGGTGAATTTTCTATTTCCCATCCAGTCGTCAAGATTTTTCTTAAAGAGAGCCAATGAGAACCTTTGCTTGACATGAATGGGTAGTTTGTTCCAGAGTAGGGGAAGTCTCTGGGACAGGAATCTATCCCTCCAGCATGCTCTGTTTATTGTGGTGACAAGGTTTAGGTCCCTGGTGTATTTGGTTCGGAGAGATTCGGATTTCTTTAAGTGTAGCATGTCCAGCAGCTCTGGGTTTGACATAGCTTTGTATATTAGGCAAAGACTGCCTCTGAGTAGGCAATATATGCGACGGAGTAGAGCTGGAGTTTTTTGAGAGGGTCTGCACATGGCATCTGTTTGACACCGGTAATCCTCTTAGTGAGGTATTTCTGTGGCCTTTCCAATTGTTGTAGGTGTGTTGTGAGAGACATGCCAAATGGGGCATTGTACACTATAATGGGTCTGATGAGGGATGAGTAGAGAGGAACAATGACCTGCTTTTTTCTAAAGGAGAACCCTTTTGTGATGAGGTGTGCCACATAGAAGGATTTCCTGACTACTGTGGTGATGTGGTTATCAAAAGAGAGACTACTGTCCACCTGTGTCCCGAGGTCTCTTATCACACTTTCAGTGTTTAGTGAGCTTCCGTCTATGTGGTAGTTCATGGGTACCGAGTTTTTCCCAAAGGGGATGACAATGCATTTCTTGGCATTGAGCTTGAGGCCATGACTTTGACACCAAGCATCTGCCTCTGTGAGGCCCTTTTGTAGAATGTCTACATCATTAGGTGATTCTATTATGGCTCCCGGTTTGCAGTCATCTGCGAACTTTGTTAGCCAAATTCAGTACAGAATACAGAATTCAGTAATTTTGCTTTACATATAACAGTTTCAGACCTTCTTTATCCCCTTCCACTAAAATAACCTAATTCCGCAATATATTTGAAAAATATGTTTTGCGCATAACTTCAACTTCCTGACTAACTGTGTTATAACTATGTGAATATTTCCAGATAGACTCCAAGAACAGCATAATATGTGGCAAGATTATGTTCTAATATCAGGAAAAAGATAAGCTATTTTAATATCTCTGTGATGTGAAATACGAACATAACAGTGCTTAAAGATTGCTTAACAACTGTTAAGCACCCCTCCAAGCACTGTTGCAATCAGGTCTGTACTAAGGACTAACAAAGGGCAGTGCTGGCCAGCAAAGAACAATGGCAGAAGCACCAACTTTGTTTCTGCCTGCTGTCCATGCCTCTCAACTGTCCTTAAGTTTGCCTCATAGTTTTACTCTGTCCCTCATAGAATTTTTGATTTTCTGCTAGATCATTGAGCATTACATTCAGTCAATAATGTCATATATTAGAGTTTCATAGTCCTTATTGTCATGAAAATACATACTGATACAAGATGTGAAAATGTATATTGATGCAAAACGTGCTTTTCTATTAACCTTTTAAGTGAATAAGAGAAATACTTAAAACAAAAAAAATGTGCCTCATTTTAATCCTTTGTCTTCCTATTATTTTTCGATTTACCTAGAATTTGTAAGCAAAGAATATAAGAGGTATGCTTGACAGTGTTAAGTGCTTAACTGGCATTCAGAGGTAGTAAAACACGTCATGTTCCTACATTTTTTTCTCTGCAGCTGGAAGTATATAGAGCTTCATGCATTGCAAAGAATTATGACTGGGCTACCAGTCATAGCATTTTATGAGCTACTTTTGACATGAGTGTCTAGATTCAATCTTAAGGTGAATTTCTTTGCATGACCTTAGCTGGTTCATCTAGCCCTCAGTGCTCTCTCTCCCTCTTTCACCTGTTCCAAGGAGCCCAAGAAAAAGCACCCTCCCTTTTTTTTTTTTTTGTAGCAAACTGCTTGCTAGCAAGTATCATGCTACAATTTACACCTAAAGCAAGTGCTGCATTTCTGAGAAAAACACTGAATCAGTATCGGAATTAATTTTTGTATCAACATTAAGAAATTCCGGTATGGAAATAAATGCTGGTACTGCACTACTGACCAATCAGCATCTATCAACTGTGCCCCTTAATACCTTGCACCTGGGGTAGTTGCCCCTTTAGTCTCACCATAGCTATCCTTCTCTTTCTTGGCTTCCATGTCTCAAACACGTAATATGCCTGCTATGACTGGAGACCCAATCATAATTCTCTATGTTAGTAACAGCTGCACTAGTCAGTCTCTGACAAACATCCTAGTAGCCTAAACATAAGAAGGTATAGTTTGATAGTGAGGGTAAGTTTCACAGGCAGAATACTCTCTGCATTCTACAGTTAGGTGGCATGATAATCATCATCAATTGTACACCAGTCTCTAGGACTTCCATGGGAAACAATCAAAAAGGAATTTGAAACTAGTGCCTGACTTTGACAAGGCCATTCCCCTTGCAGAGAGGGGTACATTATTTCATATAACACATCAGTCAATATCTACATTTATATACATATTATATGCACATATAACATTTTATGTTTACATTAATTATATATCATACAAGCACTATCCAGTGGCAGTTGTATAAACGAACTCATGAAGAAAAGGATTGGGAGAAAAATGTCTGCTGAATGGGTTGAGGTTTGAAAAATAAGCTTAAGTCTAAGAGACAGAACATGCCATGAATACAATGCAAAAATAATAAAAGAAAAAGAAAAAAGGTATGTGACATCTACTGTATTGCTACCTTTGCAAAATATCAAAACCCACAAATTCAGATTAAATCAGATAAAAGGTTTTCCTCAGCACACTAACATATCAGCTTCCCATAATCTAGTTTCTAAAGGCAATATTAATATAGCAATATTCAGCTGTAGTACGCAAGCCAAGATACAGGTTTTCGCATGACGGACTAATAAAAAATCCATCAGAGAATCAAATCAACCAGTCTTTTTCAGCAAATCATCACTTTTAAAGATGTCTTTGTAGAAGTATGGAGGTGCCTCAGGCTGTCATGATTGTTTCATCCTATGTGAAAAAAACTGTGCTTAAACCAATAAAACTTATTATACATACAGCATCTCCTATTGTGCAGTCTTTCTAAGCTTCGCTGTCAGTCTCTAAATATTAAACAGAAGTGATGTACGACTTTCTACTGTAAATTCTTTAGATGTTCAACCCTTCTGGAAGACATTGCATACACTCATGTCTCCTGTTTGACTAGCTTTGTTAGCTAAGTTACCTCTTTCTTTCTCCCTGTAATTCAGAATCATGCCTAGCACAACCGCAGTTCACAGACAACAGGTAAGGTTCATAGCACAATGCAGTTTAAGGTAATTATCAATTAACTAAGCAAAAATTCACAGCTCATTTTGTTGCTAATTAAAATAACAACCTGCACACAAAAAGTCACAGGTCCCATGGTGAAACAAGAAACCCCACAACTTTGTCTAGGAGTGACAGAGCATGAATGTGCCTCAGGGCATGCACATGTGCTACATTACATCACCACGGGAAAGCCAGCAAGCTACATTAAAGGGCTACTGCAATGTGTAAACCTGCTGTTTGACCATAACAAGGGGTTGGAAATGGATGTATAGGACAGTAGGAAAAAGGGGTAAGCAAGCAGGGGAGCATGCAAAAGGAAAATAGGGAAGACAAGAATGGGAGTGAGGAGGGTGAGGAAGAGTAATATATATATATTAAGAGACAGGCACCCAGTTTTACTTTGTTTTTGAGAAGGGTAGATAGGGAAGGATATAAGGGAATGAAAAGGAATGATGTACAAGTAGGGACATAGGAATAAATGGAAAACAGAAACTAAGACTGACGGGAAGT
This sequence comes from Protopterus annectens, assembly GCF_019279795.1. Classification (NCBI taxonomy): domain Eukaryota; kingdom Metazoa; phylum Chordata; order Ceratodontiformes; family Protopteridae; genus Protopterus; species Protopterus annectens. The sequence continues at coordinate 1,205,216,836 of NC_056745.1, forward strand.
GCTGATAAACTTTGGTGTTGGGTGGACTGTGGAATTACAAATACATAGAAAAGGGAGGACACTGCTCAACAGGAAAACTGGGCAACAACCAAGGGAGGCCAGTCACATGCAAGGGAAGGGAACACCAATATGGGGGATGAGGTGGGTATAGTCATATACTCTTAGAGGTTTGTTGCCACTGAGGTAGTTTTCTGGGGTAGCTGACTTTCCAAAGGGTAATATGCATTTCTTGCCATTAGGTTTTAAACATTTAAAGTTGTGAAGGGCAGCTGCTACTAGGAGAGAGAGAGAGAGAGAGAGAGAGACAGAGAGAGAGAGAGAGAGAGAGAATGTGTGTGTATGTGTGTGTGTGTGTGTGTGTGTGTGTGTGTGTGTGTGTGTGTGTGTGTGTGTGTGTGTGTGAAGTACTGTTAGCTGCAGTGGTGTGACTGTGTGTCTGCTGGGACACAGCATCAGCAGTAGCTGAAGCACTGCACATTAATATACTAGGCAGGCCCAGAGCATATATGGCAGAGGGTTGATTATCCCGTGCACACACCTGCCCACTGAAGCTGGTTTGACAAGGTGCAGCACTGGTTGTACAAGACCTTGGCCAAGTGTCTGTGTGCTGTGTGACTATGATTGACATATATTACCAGAAGTGCCTCTTCCATGAGTGCCATGACCCCAGGGACATTCTGTCCTGGGTGTAAACACCTCCATAACAGACCTAGAAGAGGAAGTGCTAGAGGTGTGTGAGTATTATCTAGGTCGAACATGGTCATGATGTTCACCATCTGTTGACATAGCAGTGGAAAAGCTTCATGGATGGCATTTCATGCATGGCAGGTGATGCGAGGATATGGCACGTTCCAGTAAGTGATTTAGTTGGTTAAAACAATCACACATGTGGGACATATCATCCCATAGGTCATAAGTCACTTCCTGTGTCAGACAACTAACTCTGCCATGGCTATAGTGGTGAAAGCCTGTACCTCCATGATGACCCTGCATATAATCTGGGCTGAAGTGGTTGATCCACAAACTTCAGAGGAAGGGTGTTAACCATTTCTCTATCGATCACTAGTAACACTCTTTTATGTGTCCCCTTACCCACCCAAGAGCACTAGGGACACATCCTGACATGTGTCCAGTAGGGGATACCACACATTCCTGACTGCCATTGTCTCCACTAACCTTTCTTCCCTGTATCATTTGTGTCTTCTGGATGACCACAAACATAGAGGCTATGTCTGTGGACTGTGTAGGTGATGGAGTGATGACATAATCTGTGTCCAACACACACACACACACACACACACACACACACACACACACACACACACACACACACACACACACACACACACACACACACACACACACACACTGTATTTCCTGATTGTGCCAGTACATCTTCTTCATCATCATCATCATCATCATCATCATCATCATCAACAGAGGCAGCAGATCCTCCAACATCAAGTGGTGGCAGTTCCACAGTGGTGATGGCATATAGAGGATCACCTGTCAATATAGCAAAGCAGAGTACCATGTGTAAGTCAGTACCAGACTTATATTTTGAACTCATGTACAGGAATAATAGCATTTAAACACTACACATTTAAATAGCTTACCATGTATAGAGGGTTGTGAAGATGGAATCCCTGATGCTACTGTATAACCTAAATTAGCCAACACTTCTAAATTTGCCAATGACTAATGGGTCAGGAGGACTTACATCTGCTGCTACAAAGGAAGAGCTATACATACCTGGGGTGTTTTCTTTGGATAGTCTTGGTGAAGCTCTGCACCAATATCCAACACTGGCCTTTGGATCCATGTATGGCTGTCACTGCCTCTGATAGGAGCCAGAAACCCCTCCAATTCTATCAGAGGTGGCTTGACTAATGTCCCAATATCCATTGTTCTACCTTTTCATGTCAGGTGGGCACCTTGTTTTTCAGCAGAATGAGTAACGTTGGTGGCTCTGAGGCAGACCATCATGTACAGAAGTCCTGGCAATCAAAAGTATTAATGTGCACATCTAGATCTTTCTAGGCATGGTCCCAGTAGGCCCAGTCAGCTGAATCATGCCCACAGAGCCGTCAGTCATGGAGATGGGGGGTCTGGATGAGCACCTCATTCTCTGCGTCTGAGAACCTTGCCTTCCTGGTAGTTTTTTTCCTGCAGACTCAGCAGTATGTTTCTTCTTTGACAGTTTTAACATTGACTTGTAGGTATAGAAAAAAAATGTTATGAACTTCTTGGTTGTGAGTGGCCCAGCAAACTCCATATAGTACTGTTCTCCATCTTGCTAATATACTATGATGCTTGTGTGTCCAATGCTCATATTTGTGTATAAAGGCAGTTTACCTGATATTCAACACATAACATTACTGATTAAATGTCCTCCATAGCATGATAGTTTTACCATTGCAACTACCCAGATGACACTTATCTTTCCTGTCATTGTTAAAACCAGCTTGGCAAATGTGGTGTAAGTATAAAGTATACAACAGGCAAGTGGTTTGACCCCAAAGTATTACAATGCCAGACTGAATGAGTTGCACATATGCTCTGACTAGTTGCAGATGGGTGGATTTCCCCTTTGGCTTAGCAATCCTTCATAGGTTCCTAGGTAACTACTAGGCAATCAGTCTACAGACCATTTCAAGCCTAGCCCAAAAAATATGCAGAATTTCCTTCTAGCCACAGGATAGACTGGGAGAGAATCTGAGGCTGCCTATCTGATTATCTAGGTTTACCTTGAAAATGACAAGCATGCTACTCGGCTTGACATGTAGTGCAAGTTTGTTCCACAGGTGAGGGATACGTTGGGGTATGAGCACAACAATTACTTTCCCTAGCAGTACTCCTGTCAGTACACTTTTTTTATATAACCCAAGAAAGTATTATCTCATCTGCATAAGTGACTAATTAGCATAGCAGCTAACAATACATGTAAGCTGAAGAAGTGAAGCTGAAAAAAGTTAGGACTTAACTTCTTAAAGTTAAAGAAACTGTTGTAGTAGAAGCAAGTTTTGTAACATATATCTATTACAGATTTTGAAATTGCTGTCCTCAAATTCTTCCATAGTATGATAGGGCTCGGTGCCTTCCCTTGCTCTTATATCATGCAAGTTTAAGTAGCTAGGTGCGTTGAGTATGCAAGTAAAGTGTCAATGCAGTACTGTTTGTGAATTGCTCAGTTTGTGTTGTGCTGACCGACTAAACTTTAAGATAATGTCTACACAGTCTCTTATAGATGTCTTGGCACCTGCAGGCAGCATGCATGGTTCATCTTATGGCTCTGGGATGGATATCTGTAATCCACATATCACAAAATTTATTTATTTTATTTATTGGTATTTGTTTACTGGGAAAGTCAGACTGTGCAGTTGCCCATTTTCAGCAGAGGTCTGGGGAGAAAAGCTCCACAGTGAAACAAAATAATTTTGTGACCAGTTATTACAAACTTTGAAGCAAGAGGGAACATTTACAGTTTAACAGAACTTTTACAGTTTGAACATTTCTAGTAAATTAGATGTGATTTAATAACAGTGTTTAAAAATATAATACATCAAATATGACAATTATTTAGAAACGAGAAGCTAGGGAGTAGGATAGTAGGAGGTGTAGGATATTAGGTGAGGGGAGGGACATAGTGTCTAGTTTAGTTAGAGAGCCTGGGTAGTGAGATTGATAGACGTTTAGAAGAAAAGGCAGGGAAGAGAGATAGGTGGAAGTAGGAGGTGAGAAAGGATAGGGGAGTAGGGAGGTAGAGGGCAAAAAGGGTAAGGTTTAACCTGGAGTGGAACAAGAGCAGAGCCATGTTTTGGCTAGGACGTTTTTCAAAGTGTTTTTAAAGCTCTGGTGAGAGGGAGTTGACCTGACAAATATAGGTAGGGAGTTCCAGGCTCTGGCAGCATAGTAAGAGGACAAAGCCTGTCTAGCAGATTTGAGTAGTTTGTGGACAGGGAGTACTTTTTTGTCATTTGATTGCAGTGTCTGTGGTGTGGGGACACAGCTATATAGAACAGTATTTGGGACAGGGCATGCAGAGGGATTCATGATGATTTTGTAGGTGGTAAGAAGCTATAAATATATCAGCTGGTGGGGTAGTTCTAACCAGTTTAGGGTTTTTAAAGTTATGCAGTGGTGGATTCTGAAGGGGGTATTAGCTGCAAATTTAGCAACTTTATTATAGCATTGTTCACATTTTGTTTTATGTGAGACCTGGAGGTTATAAAGGGTGGGGGTGCCATATAGTAGTGAAGGAAGGAGGTAAGTAGTAAGTAGACAGTGTTTTAGTTGCACTGGAAAAAAAAGTTTTTGACTGTATAGAGCATCCCCAGTTTTTGATAATTTTATACAGTTTTGAATGTATAGATCAAATTTAAGATTATCATAAATTATCATTCCAAATAATTTGGTATGTGGAGTGACTTAATTGGGGGTATTATTAAGAAAGAGAATTTTGAAAGTATTTTTTTGTGAAAAAGGCTTTTGGGGAAAAAAGAAGTAGGTTTTTCTGTGTGTACGTGTCATGTGTGTGTGTGTGTGTGTGTGTGTGTGTGTGTGGGGGTAAGCATAAATTGCAAGCTACAAAGCCACGTTTTGGTAGATGACAAAGCTTCCTAAATACTTTTTGGAGATGTGAGAAGTTTTCTGAGGTACACATGAGTGTAGAGTCATCAGCATAAGGGTGGCCTGTTGCGCCAATGTGTGAAGTGTGTTGACACGAATATTAAAAAGGACAGGGCCGAGGATAGAACTATGAGGTATGAGTGGTGACTCAAAGAAATATAAAGAGAGTGTGAATTGCCATTTAACTACCTGGAATCTATTGTAAGGTAGGTCTTAAACCATAGTAGGATATGCTGCAATAGAACTAATCTGGACATTTGAAATAGTAGTTTTCTATCGCAGTACATGTCTAAGGCTTTTGACGAATCTAGAAATATGGAAGAAACTAGTTTCCTATTATCTCTAGTTTTGCTGATAGTGTCTACAAAGGTTAGAAATGCTGTGTTAGTTTTATGGGAGAAGCAGAAGTGCTGTGTGGGGCAGGAGTTTTTCTTAAAGGAGCTAGTTTAGCAACTGCTTTTGAATATATTTTTCAAGTATTTTTGATTGACGGGTAAGATTGCTATTGGTGTACAGTTAGTAATGTCTGTTGAATTACCTCCTTTGTGTAGAGAGATAATGTTTGATTTTTTTTCCAAATGGAGGGAACACAGTTTTCCCAAATGGACCCATTTGGAACTGTTGTTGATAACCTATTTAAGCTATCCTTCAGAGTAGCTATATTGTCATCATGGGAACGTAGAGGACAGCAATACATATTTGTTTATATTTATTTTCAGAAAATTAATAAGAAGTTTTGCTGAGTTAAATTTTGGTATTGGTTTATTGTAGAGTAGATAAGTACTGGTTAGGAAATATTAAAGTAACACCCTAAAACAGATGTGACCATAAATTGTCTGCCATTTTTCTCTGTGAATTCTCACCAACAGAGACATGGCAACTACATGAGTAGGCAGTGTACCTTTTAGAGTACAAAGGTGGTGTATGGAGGAAGCTAAGATTTTCCTCCAACACTATGATAGACAGTGGTTGCTAAAGGAGGATTGTGAAGGTCCTCAATACAAAGCTGAGGCCTGGAATAGTTCAGGCTAAGTAGTAACATGTTCTACTGGGATCTCATGTACTAGCGAACAGTGTTGTCCACATGTGACTTAAAAAGGCTTCATCTCACCTCCTGGGCTGACCATCTAAGTACTGTAAATTACCTTTGTCTTATCCCCACGTATGACCTGCCTGTGTGTGCCATACACGTATTTAACATACTCCTATTTCTCTCTATAGCCCCTGAAGATAGCATCCAGGCAAATACACCTGTTACATAAGTAGAGATGTCACTGTTAACAGTCTGGTCAGTTAGTATAGACACAGTATGGGTTTTATACAGTCATAGCAGTTTTGTGCAAAGTTCAGTAGTTTAGAGGTAACAGTATGACTGGTTGCTGAAGTCTGTGGGTTACATTCTACTATGTTTGGTAAATTATTGTGATATAATTTTTAATTTGGATTGGGTGGCTGCTGTACTTTTAATTACAATACCTATAAAATTAGATGGAAAATATGTATGGGCTGCATTTTTCCATGGTAGTGGTACATTTCTCTCACAGAAATGTTTTCTTAATATATATTTGATCCAATGACATTACAGTTTAACTGCAACCTTCAGTCAAATTGTACAAGTGGTTCAAGACACTGAGGTATTAATTTCTGGACTGAGTATGCTGAAGGTTTTGAGTTTGATTCTCCACCATTGCTTATTGAGTGTGCCATAACTAGCAATTACATGTGAGTATTTGCTGTCATTCTGAGTAATATACCCATGACATTATCATGTAAACATTTGTGTGTTTGATTAAAGGCTTTACTTATGTTGTATAAGCAGATCAACATGTTAATTAATTGCTTTTTTTAAGTTTGTATGTGATGATGGTTGTGGGTCCAATTCCATTAGGTGTGTGTGTGTGTGTGTGTGTGTGTGTGTGTGTGTGTGTGTGTGTGTGTGTGTGTGTGTGTGTGTGTGTGTGTGTGTGTGTATGAAAGTGTTTGGGTCAGCATGTGTTGTATGCTGGGGTATTGAGTGTGAAAGTGTTCCTGCAAGTGTGTGCAGTCAGTGGTGTAATGTTTAGTGCTCATAGGTTCATAGCATCATAGAATATAAAATAAGACATGTATCTTATGCTTTATATTTTTTTAGTGAGAAATCTCTGGGGCCACTCCAAGTTATGTAAGTGCCTGGTTAGGTACATACAGAAGGGAGCACTGTACTCAGTTATGTGCCTGATGATGGCTGAGTACAATGGCACTATGACTTCCTCTGATCTTGATGCCATGTCTTTACTTATAAGTTGAGCCACACAGAAGGATTTCCTATCTACTGTAACTACCTGGTGGTCAAAGTTTAGGTTACTGTCTGTGTTCCCAGGTCCCTCACCACTAAGTCTACTTTTAGGGGTGTGCTATCAATATTATAATTTACAGTGATATCTGATTTACCATCGGGTATGATTATGCATTTTTTAGCATTTAGTCTCAGACCATGGTTTTGGAACCAGTCGTTTGTCATTTTTAGATCTGTCTGTAGGATGTCAGCATCATTTGATGATTCAGCTATGGCTCCCAACTTACAGTCATCAGTGAACTTCGTGATCCAGAGTCCCCTAACATTGGCCTTCACTTTAGAGAAGTATATACCAAACAGGAGGGGTCCCAACACCGACCGCTGTGAGACACCACTAGTAACAGGTTTCTTATTGGAAGTGCATTCACTTATCAGGACAACATGTGTCCTGTCAGTGAGCCAGTTGGCTAGCCATCTGACGATGTAGGGGTTTATAGCTAACTCAGCAAGTTTAACTATGGTCCCCAAGTGGGGGATTGTATTGAAAGCTTTGGCCAGGTCTAGATAAGCGATGTGTACCGTTTTACCCTCATCCATGGCCCTGATGACTTTCTCGAACAAGTCCACCAGACTGAGCAGGCCAGACCTCCTTCTGACAAAGCCAAATTGGGTCTGGTCTAGTTTTTGGAGAGTTCCTATGTCATTACTGATCAAGTCCATGATAATTCTCACCATGGCCTTGCAGACAAGACCGGTCAAGCTTATGGGTCTGTAGTTCCCTTGGTTAGTTTATGGTCCCCCTTGTGTGGAGGGACGACTGTTGCAGTCATCTATTCCTCTGGTACAAAGCCCATCCAGATGTTGTGGTTAAAGTTGGTTTATAGTGGCCCTGATAGATTCTGTTTTAAGCTATTTAAGAAGCACCCTGGAATGTTGTTGGTACCCATGGAGGCTGTGTTTTTGGCTTTAGCGAGTACAGTAAGGACCTGTTCCCTCATAATGACTGGTAGGGGGATGGTTGTGGGGAGATGGTTGCTATGTCTGTGTTTGTTGTTTGAGTGTCTAAATGGATTCAATAGTTTTCAATTTATATGTATGTGTTTGAATGTCAGTCAACAGAATGTGCCATGTGTGTGTACTAGCTTGAATGTTTGGTGTTTTTGGTTGGTTATGGTGAAATAAGTATTTGATATAAAAAAAGCAATATATACTCATATAAATAATAAATAAAGAAATAATTAAAAAAAATTACAGCACTTCACAGACAAAACACTTTTAATGACAATGACAACTCAAATGAATTGCTGCTTTTTGAGATGACAATTAAAAGCATCTTACCTGGAGAATGGTGGACTTTGGTTTTGTTTACATGTTTACATATTTAAAATCTGGGGACCAGTTTAGAGATTTGTGCATGTGTTTGTTGCTTTGGTATCTCCCTTTTTCTCTTTCTTTTTCGTTCTTGCTCTCTCTCTGTGTATATATATATATATATATATATATATATATATATATATATATATATATATCTTTACAGTAGTTAACTAACCAGCATGATTATGGGAGAAATATAAAGCACTTGAAGAAAGGCCCACACAGATAAAAAACATGAAAACACCTCATAGAGCTGCTGGTCAAAATGGTTGAACCACATGGCCTGGTGTCATGAATCAGTGTCTTACCTGTTGAGCCACCTTGCTTCCTCTTACAAGGAAGTAGCTTTTCAAGAAAAAGCTGGTTGATGAGTGGAGGAGTCTTCCTGAAGAGTTAGTATCATCAGAAACAGTAGCAGAATTTAAGACTGCATGGCATAGAAATTCTTATGATGGTGGAAGCAAAGAGAAATCAAGAATAGGTTAAGTATGAGCTACAGCACATATAGAAAGTAAGGGAAGGGATAGACTAGATGGAACAAGCAATCCTTATCTGCTGAAAGGCTCTATATTCCTGCGTTTCTAATCATGACTGGAATGTTACAGTGAAGGAACCTCCCCTCTTAAGAGCTTGAAGTGGTTTATTCCACATTTGGTAAGATGCTTGTGTTGCACAGTAATGCCAAGGAAAAGTGTGTTGATTGGGTTGTTGTTAGCCACTCTGTATGCATCCCTCAGCTAATCTGATGGATGTGTTGAACATGGTAGGTGCCTGGTTTTGCACTGTACTGGCTCTACAATCCCTGAAAGGGTTATGTTGTCACTGCAGCATGGTGATTTTGGTCCTTGCCTAGACCTATACAATCCCCCTCAGAAGACCATGGTTTGATTAACGGTCCTAGTACTCGAGAATTACGTTGGGACAGGCTAAAAGTGAATTACTGGTGTTAGGCCACCCATTTTGAGGGCAGAAGTTGGCAGCAGTCCCTCACTCCTCTTGCAGGACTGCATCTAGGGCAAGGCCTAAGATGTGCATTCTCCATAGGACCTGAAGGCATCACACTCTTTAGCTAAGATTAGCAGGAGAGCAGAAGAACATCCCACACTAGTCTAATCATAGTAAGGATTACACAATGCATGCCGGACAAATGGGAAGAAAGTAAGCAAATTAAAAAAAACACTCTTAATCTGCCTGTCTGATGGCCTTTATCCAAGGCAGTGTCCCAATGTCCTTGCATCTCTGAAGCAGGGAGAAATAAACTGATCAGTAAGGGATTGGGGCTTGATGGTTGCAAGCAAAGGACAAGCTACTCCAAAAAATCCCAGACTTTCCAATTTGTGCAGTGTGCCTGGTTATAACTGTAGATGTGGGATTGTATTTTCTTGAAAAAATGCATGTAGTTTTCTTTGCAACAGGACAGTCTGAGTGATGCAACAAGACAGTTTGAGTGAGTATGTGGTTCACAGTTTCATAGGTTCAAAGATTTATAGGTAAATGCTATGCTAGCTGCCCTTGTGGGCGATTTTAAGCCTAGCCAGTTTCCCTTTCTGTGCTCGAATTAACCCATCCCATTTGGTTAGAGATTAGCTTTACCCATCCCATTGTCAGTAATAATATCTTACCACTGATGAAAATAACTAAGATCATACCATAGATAGTTTGAGGAGACCCATGCATGGGATAAAGCATTTAAAAGCTGCCTCTATCCATTAGTAGTACTGGAGGCAGTCCTGTGATAAATTTTCTGTTTCTCATCCATAGATTCAAATTGTGCTTGAATATGGACAGGGATGAACTTTGTTCTATGTGGATTGGGGGGGGGGGCTGTTCTTGAGCAGCAGTATCCTCTGAGAGATATACATGTTCCTCCAAACCATTCTGCTGATGTCACAGAAGATGTTTAGATCCCTAGACCAAGTATTTCTGATGCCATTTGACTTGTTGATTCTTACCTTGATTCTTGGTTCTTAACTGGCATCCTATTTATTGTCATCTGCATGTTACTCAGTACAGCAGGAAAGAAGTGTACCCCAAAATCTTAGTAACGACTATATGAAGTAGGAACTTTGTTGTGTACTTAGATGCTGACTTAGGAATCTAGGTCCTAGAGTCCTACAATCAAAGGGCATAGTGTTTGTTTCTTAGTGTGCTTTGTATAGGTTATGAATACATTACTAACCTCTGTTGCTATTGTGTGGCAGTAAAATAAATATTTTGAAGATTTCTGATAAGCCTTTTATTTGTGTAGTAAACAATTTGTACTGGAAACTTTTGCTTCCAGCTAAAATAAAGTTGTGCTTGTTTCAAAAAAGTGGTGCTTTATAAAATCCTTCATTGCAAGATCTATAAGATAAGGCAAGGTTTGAACTTGCAACCTTTTAGTTCTGAGGAGGTAGAGGCAGCTATGAAATCTGACAGAGATTATGTCATGCATATGAATTCAGAAAAGGTTAAATTATGTCACAACTACAAGAATTAGTCTGGTGTAGTACAGAAATTGACTGTATGATTCACTTTGAAACTATGGGTCAAATATTCATGAACTGATTTTCAGGGTTTTTTTACTATATATGTCATTGCATTTAATTCATGAAGTGAGTTGGCAGGTCTGCCCAATGACAAAGATAAACCTTTATAAGACAGAAGTAACGTTGCAGAATTTCAACTGACTCTGAAATGCCCATGAATTATTTTATCATTTATATTGTTTAAATAATTTATCTTGAATCTATGTTACCATTATTTTGAGTCAAATCATGTCTTCCAAAATATCATTAGTGTTTACAGAGGAGGAAATGGGGAGTGGGGATTTTGTTAAAGAGCTCATTGTCGGTTGCAAGATTCTGAAATGCCTAAGAGAAAGAAGAACGCATTAACTCTGCACTATTATTTATAAAATAAAAGCCATAAATATACTATCAAAATATTTAACTGATATTTTCTATGGGAAAAGAATCACAGCCCATTCACATTATTTTGTTGTTTCATTTTAATAGTCTGACATGTATTACAGATTTAGATATCTAGTGAGCATGAGGATTGTGTGTGTGTGTGTGTGTGTGTGTGTGTGTGTGTGTAAACAAACATAATAAGGACAAGTTTGCAAAGTACAGTACTATGATGCATGAATCAGAGACTTTATACATATTGTGACACTAAGCAAGCAACTTAATCATACAGAGCTTTTGGTCACCCTGAAAAGGGAACATGACCAGTATTCTTACCCAGTCCACAAATAAATAAAACTTTCAGATCTAACCGCTAATAAGTCAACATTTTTGCTAATGAACATTTGCTTAAAATGTTAAGGGACTTGCTCCTTAGAACAAGTTAATAATAAGCCAAACGTAATCTTAACTGTAAGGCTGAATGTTAGCAATAACTGGACACAGTATAGAATTCATAACCTTAGGGGATGTCCTAGATAAGAACATCATTTGTCTGCTTAGTTTTTTCAGTCTTTGTTTAAATGGTTTGTGGTTGTGTCTGTGAGAAGAAAAGGGCATGGCTGTCACTCAGCATATCTAGTAATTGCTGTATCAGTAAGGATCATTGATTTGGAACTGGGGATAGGCAGATTTTGGCAGCAGATGCACAAAGCGTGTCTAGGCAACCTGTTCATGTTTTACCTGCACAGAGAAGTTGCTGGCTCTTCTTATCTAGCAGCCTGCATTTCTTACTAGAATATTACATGCATTCTACACATCCTTGAACAATACATTTGTGAACATTCTGCCTACTCTGAAATGCAGTTTCCTAAGTCAGCTACTCTTTCTGTGAAGTAATGCTTCCTTATATAAGCACTGGAACTTTACAATTAAAAAATCCTCTTCATACATATTTATTTTTCTGAAAATAGTTTCCTTTGTGGAATTTTATGATTCCCTTGAAGTAGATGAATGACTCTTTCATTTATGCAGTCTCTCCTTTTTCCAGTCTACCTTTATATGGCTGATGATGTAGGCCCTAAACCATTTGATTCACTGTCATCTGAATCAGGTAAATTCTGTATATTTTCTTATAAAAAAATGATCTACACAGGAGTACCTAATATTTCAGACTGGATTTCATTTTCTGTTTAGATAGTGGAATACCAACTCCTTTCTTTCTAATGGTGAAGCCTCTTACTATGGATTGCAAAGAGCAAATATTTCCTTCTAGTTCTTCTGAAAAGTTAATTATAAACTTACCAAAGATGGAAAATCCCAGTATTGGCCCCTTTGAACTAGCAGTCTGTCTTTCTTCAGATAGCAGTAATGTTGCTTAAAAAGCACAGTTTCTGAAACTGCGGTCATGGTCAGTATGATATAGAAGTTTGCTGCTGCAGACATTGTGCAAATAACATTCTCTCAATTCTGATACAGCTTCTTGTAGACATTTATACTTTACTCTGGCAACAGTCTTCAGTTATTTTAGGTACCTTGTAGAATGACTCCATCTCCCTGCAGACAAATAAAAAATAGAACATTTATTGAAAGTTTTTTTTTGTGGAATCTGGCTATCAGTTTCAGCAATGCATGCATTACTCAGCCATATGCCTATAAAACACACACACACATATATATATATATATATATATATATATGCCTCTATATATATATATATATATATATATATATACACACACACACACACACACACACACACACACACACACACACACACAGAGCATGTATACATGTATACATGCATGCATTCATGGGTGTGTGTATGTGCCTATATATATATATATATATATATATATATATATATATATATATATATATATATATATATATATATATATATATTATATTTGATTACCGAGTTGGTCTGACTGGGCAATCAGGTGCCTGTTTTCAACAGAGACCCATGGATAAAAGCATACATGACAATTATAAAAAAATACAAAAGCTCCACATATATGATAAAAATACAAAAGTCAGCGATGAGTACAAATTAATAGCGCAAACAATAGTATATCACAGCATAGTATGATGAGAAGTTACAGAAGTGTACAATATATAGAGTGTACAGTAGTAAAACAAAAAATATAATGTATTTGAGTAAAAAAGTGCAGTAATAATATATACAGTTATATACACACATTTAAAAATACAATTTGTTATGGTAGTTTTTTATTTTTCTATGTTTTTGACCTTTGAGTATTACCAGAGGAAGATTTCTCTGAATGGTGGTAGTAGGGCTAGCCATGGTCAATACAGGTACATTGCCAGATGAGACTGAAGTGGGCTTTTAATTGTGTTTTAAAGATGGGAATGCTGTTTTGCAATCTGATATCTGGTGGAAGATAATTCCAGATTTTAGCAACTGTGTAGGAGTACAGGGATTAACCAGCACTGTGTCTACACTTAGCTACTTTAAAAAGGGCTTTGTTTGGGGATCTTAGTTGGCGAGCAGAATTGTGAAAGTTGAGTAAGCCTAAGAGATCAGATATCTTGTTTGGGTGGTACAGCAAGTAATGAGCCATGATGAGTTGGTTATAATTTAGTAAGTCGGGGAGTTCTAGCCAACCAAATTGTTTTAGTGAGTGACAGTGGTGGGAGTGGAAATTAGAGTTCATTGCAAATCCAGCTATTTTATTATAGCACATGGGCAATTTCTGTAGGAATGTCTTGTTAAGGTTTGTTAATACAGCGAATGCATAAAGCAATGCAGAGAGGTGAGTTCTGGATATAGTAATTTTGGTGTTTTTGGTTAGATAGTTTTTGCAGCGGTACAGGGTTCCAAGTTTTTTATGAACTTTGGAAATAGTTTGTGCTATATGTTTATCAAACTTTTGGTTTTGGTCAAGTATTACACCAAGAAGTTTAGCTTGTGAAACTGGGGAGATTTGTGTGTTATTGGCAGAATTGACAGAGAAAAGAGCAGGAATCAATAGTTTTGGGAGGGTGGAAAAGCATAAATTGAGTCTTTTTGGGGTTAAATATTAGTTGTGAGTCTTTTAACCAGTTTTAGATACTAGAAAAGGCCTCTTGGGTTTTAGTGTAGAGTGTATGGAGTGTGAGGGCTGAGCAGATCAGTGTGGTATCATCTGATTATTGGCCTACTGCATCTTGCTGTGTGGCGGTGTGGAAGGTGTTTGTAAAGATATTAAATAGTAGGGGTCCCATTATGGATCCCTGGTTTACCTACTGTTACTGGCAGAGGGGGGGAGGGAATTATGCCACTTAACTGCTTGTTGGCAGTTGGATAGATAATCTTGAAACCAGAGCAATGAGGGGTTGTTTCAGTTGAGTTTGGCTAAGATAGTAAGTAGTTTGCTGTGGGATATTGTATGAAATGCTTTGGACAGATCAAGGAAGGTGGCAGACATTAGGTTTCCTTGGTTCCTATATTGATTGACAGTATTGGTGAAGGATATGAGTGTTGTGGTCGTGTTGTGGAATGGGCGAAAGCCATGTTGGGTGTTATTGAGGGGACTATTTGTAAGTAAATGTATCATCAGCTGAGCATGGAAACATTTTTCAAGGATTTTTGATAGGGGGAAAAGATTGCTATGGGGTGGTAGCTGGTAAGTTCAATAAAGGGACCACCTTTGTGTAAGGGTATTATGTAGGAGGTTTTCAAAGGGCTGTAAATGTATGTTCCTTGATAAACCGGTTGATAAATATCGAGATGGGATAAGCTATAGCACTATCGGCAATTTTTAGGTATTCTGCAGGGAGTTTATTGATTGCCAAAGTGGTGGGTTTTAGTTTAGTGAGGTGCTTGTATATTGTGTTGGTAGGAACTGGTCTGAGAGTGAATGGAGAGTATGAGTTTGGGTTGCTGATTGGTTGTGGGAGAGTGCAAGGCTGGCTGTTGCTAGTTAGGTTAAGGATGGAAGAAGTGAAGTAGTTATTAAATTGGGTAGCTATCTCTGTGGGTAGCTATCTCTATATTATCTCCGCTGACGTTGGAGGGAGAGGTAATGAGTTTGCCTGGTTGTAATACTTATTTGACAGCTGCCCAGAAATTTTGGGGTTTAGTGGTATGTATTAAATGTATCTCTGTGTAGTGATTTTTCTTATCTTGCCTTATCTGCTTTTTTGCTTTATTACGTAGTTCGAGGAAACTCTGCCTGTTGTGATCAGTCGTATTGTGATACCATGTATCCCAAGCTTTATCCCTAAGTTTGAGAAGGGTTCTTGTGTTTTTAGAGAGCCATGGGGCTGGGTTGGTTTTTATTCAAATTGCCCGTAAGGGGGCCATCTGATTTAATATGTTTAAAAAGGTGGAATTTAAGTACTTTACTGCCTTGTCTAGCATGAGGCTTGCTAGGGGAGCCAGTTGCAATACCTTAGTGCATTAATGAAATGCTCAGGTATGAAATTTTTTGAATTAGGGATTTCACGTAAGGTGGTTGTTTTAGTGGTTTTGAGGTTCTGTCTTAATATGAAGCTGGGTAAATGGTCACGAAGGCCAGTTGGTACTGTACCATAATATCGGGCAGTAGATGGGTTGTTTGTAAGGATCTAGTATAGTATGGATTCCTTATTTGTATTTTTGTCAATGTGGGTGGGTGTATAGAAATACAGGTTGATGTGATTAGACAGTTGTGTTGATCGATTACCAGTCAATGTTAAAGTCCCCTAGGAGGAGTGTGTGTGTGTGTGTGTGTGTGTGTGTGTGTGTGTGTGTGTGTGTGTGTGTGTGTGTGTGTATGTGTATATATATCTATATCTATCTATATATATATATATATATATATATATATATATACATACATATATATATAAAATGTGTGTGTGTGTGTGTGTGTGTGTGTGTGTGTGTGTGTGTGTGTGTGTGTGTGTGCGCGTGTGTGTGTGTGTTTGTGTGTGTGTGTGTGTGTGTGTGTATATGTATGTATATACATATATATATATATATATATATATATATATATATATATATATAAATCTATATATATATATATATATATATATATATATATATGTATATATATATATATATATATGTATATCCCATATCCCCTACTGATAATCCTTGATGTATCTGGGTCCTGTGGTTCACTGGTATGTGGGTATTCAATAATAATTTCATGCAGAATAATGCCATCACCTTTTCACCAAGTTATGTTTGCAGCTTCCAATATCAGTCATGCCCAAGCACTCAAGAAGGAAAACCACAGCTGTCTTTCTCCACTTTTCTGGCATTAAAACTTACTTTCATAATATACTAAAAAGGATAGCTGGTGGCACACCAACCATTTCCCTTCATTCTTTCAGAATGCTGGTGTAAATCATGTGTTCCCCTGTTCATATTACTCATCATTAGTATGAGTGATTTCAAGACCGTTTTTTTCTACTCGAATGGGCTCATATGAACTCCTGCATCTAAAATGTTCACTTCTATTCTATTAAATACAGAGCTGAAGGAGGTATTTGGAGCATCTGCTTTTCACTTTTCCTACAAACCACCTTTCTAATTGAGTATTTATTATGCTCCACTGTTTATACTGTGGTCTTTATTTGCTCCTTAATTACCCATTAAAATGCCCACTATCCTTCCATAATGGATGTTTCCTATGTATTATTTGATATAAGCCTTTGCTGTACTGTTATTTCTGTTTTAAACTGCTACCTTGTTTGGTTCTTCTGCTTCTATGATTTGTTGTACCAACTCTATTGTATCTTTTTTCTCACATTTTCTTACTATCTCTTTCAAGAGCTGAAGCCAGTTTATTTTACTTCGTTATTTAATAAATTACAGGATAGTGTGTGATCCTTGCATCATTACTATAATTTGAGATTTTTGGGATGCTTTTGTAGAAAGTTTGAACTAATGGAAGTGGTTTTCTGCCACTATGACTTTGAAATAAATATGATGGCTTAGTAAAGGTAGAGGATCATATATTTGACAATCTGTGTTACCATTTTAACTACATAAAAGCTCTGCTGTATCTCCTTGTCACAGTCACTGCTACACTGCTGTTCCATGTAAGGCATATACTTGCACACACTGTATGGAGACTGTTGCACCTACTAGGAGTAAGCCCAAAACAAACTGTAAAAACAAGCTATACTGGTGAAATCCTAACCTTAAGAGGGTATATAACTAAAGGAAAAAAGTCATGGGTAAAATCAGGAAGAGCAACTCCCATAATGATAGGAGCTCTCTAATTAAACTAAACAGGACTCATTAAGTCCAACAAGGCCAACTATGAAGTCAAAATAGCCTCTCAGGCTAAAGACAGCCACAAGACCTTTCACAGCTATGTCTAAAACCTCAAAGGCAGCAAACATCTGTGTGTCAAACTGGTGGTCAGTGGTGACATAGTGAATTTGGTGGCCAACAAATTCATCCCAAACTTCATCCTCCATTCCCACCTCCATGAAATACCTACTAGCATAACCCTCCTCAAACTATTAAAATTGAGCAAATCCTGACAGCTCTTGCTATGGCCAAAAACATAGCCTCAGTGTGCTCCAAAAATATCTAGGGAAGCCTCCTAAATATGTGAAAACATGACCTATCAGAATCACTTGAGTCACTTTTCAACTATAGCCTCAAAACAACTTTGCACCATGAGAATGGAGGATTGCAATGGTTATCCCACTTCACAAAGGTGGCCCACAAAACGGCCCCAGAAACTATAGGGCTATTAGTCTAACTAGTATATTATGTAAAGCCATAGAATGCCTTATCATGGAAATGATCAACAAAGATATATAAAACCTTCAGGAAGTGGACCCAACCAAGTTTGGCTTTGTTAAGGGAAGGTCATGCCTACTAAACCTGGTGGACTTCTTTGAGAAGGTCACCAAGGCATTGGATGATGGGGAAGACTGTGCATACCACCCACCTGGACCTAGCAAAAGTATTCAATAGGATACTCCACTTGGGTATAGCTGACAAACTCACCAAACTGGGCATAAACCCATACATAACTCACTGGATTGCCAGCTAGCTCACAGACAGGTCACAGGAAGTCAGGATTTGTGGTAACACCTCCTCTAAGACACCAGTCACCAGCAGGGTACCTTACGGCTTCATGCTGGGACCACTCTTATTTGGCTTCTATGTCTTGTTGGTAAAGGTTAATGTCAAAGGCCTTTGGCAGACCACGTACTCGGATAACTGCAAATTGGAAGATATCAAAGATTTCCCCCATGGCACAAACATCTTACAAGACGGTCTAACACAGACTAAAACTCATTGCCAAGGAATGCATTATAGTGCCCTCCCAAGCTAATTACTCCTATGATAAGACACCCTTAAGGGCTGACCCAGTAGTCAGGGATCTGAGGACATTCATAGACAGTAATCTGGACTTTGACCAATGTGTGGCCAAGGTAGTAAGAAAATCATTCTATGTCACCCAACTTATAAGTATGGTCATGGCGTCCAGGTCCAGGAAAGTAATAGTGCAACTTTATTTGTCCCTTATCATACCCATTCTTGAGTATAATGCCCCCTTCGGCATGTATCTGACCAAACATATGCAACAGTAGGAAAGCCCACAAAGGTTCCTTACCAGCAGAATCCACGGTATAAACACATTGACCTATATGGATTTGCCTTAAAGTCCAGTCTCTATAGTCTGTCTCTTACAGGTTACTGAGAGGCGATCTATGCTTGACATACAAGGCATCGTCACATCCAGCTTTGATGGACCTTTTGCACATCCAGAAAATGAACAGCATCAGACCCACCAGATCCAAGGATTTAAATTTTGCTTGTGACATAAATTAGATATGTTGATAAAGCAGATATGTCTGTCAGAGGATCTTTGGAAATTATGACACAGACATAAACATTTCTGATCTACTATGGAAACACAAAGTTCAAAAGATAAAGTATTATCAAGAAGAGTGCTTAGATCCATTATTAGAGTACCTTGCTGCAGGAGTGTGTCATGTATATAGTATGGGAACATGTTTTGTTTACCAAAATGGCCTATAATACATTCAGACCATTATCCTTGTACTAGTTGTTAACATTGTGTAAGCCACGTTAGAACAATTGTGAGTCAGTGGAAGATGAAGTAACAATACCCAGCATATAGTCATCTGCAAAACTAGATAACCGCAGGCCAGAAGTGTTGGACTGAAGGCCTAACAAACAGATGACAAATAGTAGACAGACCAACACTGAGCTCTGTGCTATACCACTGGTAACTTTTAAACTTTTTGAAGTGGCTCCTATTACTCCAACCACATGGATTCTCTCAGACAACCAGTTAGCTATTCACTGCACAAAGTAGTGATTTGCAATCTAATTAAATTTGTAAATTTGTCAGTAATGCCTGCATGAGGAATATTGTCAAAGGACCTGGCCAGATCCAGATATACTGTATGTTTTGCATCCCTGTTGATTTCAACCTGATGTGTAAAGTCAATTCTAACATTGTCATTCCTATCTACCTTAGTATTTGCATGTAAGTTAAGGTCCTTGTTTTCTCTCTGTAATAATACATACCTGCAGGGCTTCATAAAGAATTACCCTGGCAGATGTTAATTTGAGAACTGATTGGCAGATTTTAATTGGTTTAATTTTGTATTTAAATGTATGGTTTGATGGCAGTTATTACCCTTGGGAGAACCTTTTGGTTTGAGGGTGCTTGGTCTTTTGTTCTCAGTAAAGCTGAGGAAAAAGTTTGGATTCTTGTTTCTTATATCTTGAGTATTTTTCTGAGAGAATAGAATAAAGGACTGATGTTTAAGTTGTCACTGACTATAACTTTAAAGATATTTTACAAAAGAAAATGTCAATGCATGACAAACCTAGTGATGTGACTGAGAAAATAAAGGAGTTGTCAGTGAGACTGACACAGTTATAAAAGAGCAAATGGGAAAATATGTAACAGAGCTAAAAGAAAGTGACACTGATGCCAGTGAGGCTGTAACAGTTAATACGGAATAAATGAGAGCCGAGAGACTTCGATATATCTTAGAAAATGGAAGATGAGTGGGAGGAAAAGTCTAGTTTGACAGAAAAGATTGTCTTATTTGAAACAGTGACTACTAGTACAAGATAACGGGACAGACTGACTAACAGCAGTGAAAAATGAGTGAGTTTAAACAGTATTTTGTTATTAAAACTTGAATATATGTCATTTTGTAAGCAAACAATATTTTCTCCAAGTATTTATAAGCTAGCTTTATTAATGTGGTACTGCTTATTGCAGTAGGAAAGAGTTCCCCTCCCCCCAAAAATCCAGCAATCTCTTGAGTTTATTAGAACCCCATATAAGAAATATTGTATTTGATGATTTTTAAGTGTTCTGTGTTCACTGATAAGTCTCCTGAGAATATTTTTGTTGCATCAGTGGATTTTGTTTAACTGACAGGGATTTGTGTGCACATTAAGTTAGGTTCTTTGCCTTGGCAAACAAAAACAATGATTTACCTGTGTTTGATATTTATTTGAAGTTGTGCGTTAAATCTATTGTAGCTCGGTTTTGTTATGTTTCAAAACCCATACAATTTCTATGTTTACCAGGTTAAAAAGGTGACTAATGGTATTAGTACTTTTCCCCTTTACTCTCTATGTGACTTAAGATAATTCCTATTTGATACCTTTCATGAGTGTGGCCAGAAATAAACCACAGTTCAACAATGTAAAGCTGTGGCCAGGTGCAAATCCTCAGGAAAGATATCCAGCAAATCCAACAATGGCTGCATCGGAAACTTCACCTGCAAAAGTAGCTTGTTATATATATTAAATAAAACAAGATTATAAACCACAGCACAGTATAGCTACAAGTGAGTTAGATCAAACTGCTGAAGTGTTAAGTACCCGAATCATAAGAACCCGAGAAACAGAATACTGATTGCCATTTTCCACGTGAAATCATGGCGAATGCATTTTCTTGGTGTGTGCTGGCAATGATTTATTTGTTTTGGGAGCTTTCTCCCTGGTTTGTGTTTGTGTCATAGTGGAATTGCTATATTTAACTTTTTGGAGATGAAAGAAGGGCTTGGCCCTCTGCAAAAAATGCTTCTAGTTGGAGATGTCACCCTTTAGATATTTTTTAGCTTTGGCATTTTGGTTCCATGGAGTCTTGTCATTAAAGGTTTCCCAGGGGATCCCAGAAATATGAATTAAATACTCAGAGATTTAAAACTACACATATCATTTCCAAGCCTCTTCCTAAACAAAATGTTCACCAGATTTATGAATAAACATGAATACTATCAATAGCGGTTTTAATAACTTAATACCTTTTTTTCAGATGATATACATGGTGCTGTAATTGTTTGAGTTGTAAGGTTGCCAGAAATAGACTTTGTAAATCATGGTGTACAAATTAATTTTAAGGGTGCAATATTTTGTTGACATCAGGGATGTTAATGCTGGAGTTAAATACACATACCTAAAGTTAAATGATAAGAAATGAAGCAACAAAGATGATGCCTGTGTCTGGAGTGGAGTATGCATGCTGTATTACTAGATATCCATTTAAATACTTATAATTTTAGGGTGTATAGTAAAACGGGGCAGTTATGATAGAGAAAGAAGCAACAGATGATTTTTAAGTAGTACTCAGACATTTTTAGTTATTTCCTTTTTTGGCATGCCTACATTCTGCAACTTACTGTAAACATTTTAGAATTCTGGCTACACTCTTTGCTCCATTGTCCTGTCCACCTTTAGATTTTAGAGATTTTTTCCAAGAAATTTCAGGGATTCGTGAACAGCTGATTTCCATGCAGGAACAGTGTAGGAGCTCCTGCATGGAAAATGGCTGCCGAGCAATCCAGGAAAGTACCATTTTCACGTGCACGAGCAGCCCTACACTATTCCTGTATGGAAAGCCATGCGGGATGCAAATCACCTCATTTGCTGGTAAAAAGCCATGCAAATGAGGTGATTCTGTGATCCACGAAGCTGGCCTGACTCCATGCAGGAACAGTGTCAGAGCAGAAAAGTATTCAGTTAGTAACTGAATAAACTTCTGCATCTGAACAAATGGAGGCAGGACAGCTCGTGGAAAGCACGTATTACAGTCAAACACACATGACAATGGCCAAATATAAGGCCATTGGCATTAATAACAGTTTATTTATTTTTTAAATTAAACTTTTTTTTTTTTGGCCGATCACGGCCTTTTAAGCTTAGTCTGCATCTGAACAAATGGAGGCAGGACAGCTCGTGGAAAGCATGTATTACAGTCAAACACACATGACAATTGCCAAATATAAGGCCATTGGCATTAATATACAGTTTATTTATTTTTTAAATTAAACTTTTTTTTTTGGCCGATCACGACCTTTTAAGCTTAGGGCAGTGGCGCTCAAATGGGATTGTGCCGAAAATTTAAAAAAAAAAATGATAAAAGTCAATTTTAAGTTAATTTTGCATTTTGCCATTATAGTCAATGGCATGCATAATGTAAACAGTACCAGGGAGCACTGATTGTCAAGGTGAAAGGGTCCATTTAAGTGCAGTAACTAATGACTTACACACTGGGGTATGCAAATGAGGAGAATACTGAATCACAGATTTCCTCAAAGTGTCAGCTTGTACCTAGCCGTGTAGGTGCAGCAATACAACAGTGCAAGTGTAAGAGCTGAATGACTTCATAAGGGGTTGTGTCATGCTTGCTGTAAGTGCATTGGAGCTCTGAGGCCCATGTTTGTCCTTAGCTAAGCACAGCTAAGGAAAGGGGTGTGTCATATGTGCCTGAGCACTGTGTATATAGACTAAATGGGTGTGTGCGCTGTGGATTTAAACAAAAAAAAAAAAAAAAAAAAGAGGAAATGGCAGCACTGTTTACATATGAGCACTGGGTATGCACGGCATGCCCCGGGGCTTAAATAGGGTGGAACTGGGAAGGGGAAACAGCAGTAAAAAGGCAATCAAGGAGAACTAGCATAGCTGGCAGGTGGAATGTATCAGAATCAGCCAAATACACATGCAGTAGCCCAGCACACTAATATAAACTATGCAAACACTCTACAGACTGTTTTTTCCCACAAACTCTACACCACCAGTGTACACAGATGGGGAATTTTTAACTGGCAAAACTAACTAAAAATGTTAGAGGCTGCTGCTGGTTTACTCCAGCAATATGTGCTAGAGACTGAGGGTGGTGAGGAGGAGAATGCTGACAACCGACCCACAGTGAGGAGGAGGAGGAGAAGAGTGTACAGACCCAGGGTAACCTACCAGGGCCTACATGAGCTGGAGATAGTAGAGCACTATAGGGTGGACAGGGACATTTTACAGCAAATTGTTGAGCTGTGCCAGCCACGCCTTACACACAAAACTAATAGAGGGGAACCCATCCCAATGGATACCAAGGTATGTCTAGGCTTAAGAATATTAGCCACAGGTACCTTCCAAAGACCAACTGGGGATATCATGGGGGTCTCACAGGCATCAGCATCTAGGGTACTCCACCAGTTCCTGGATGCCATGACACAACATGCCAATGAGCACATATATTTCCCCTCCACCCGTGAGGCACTGACCACACATATGCATCTCTTCCACCGTATAGCAGAATACCCTGAGGTAGTTAGTGCTATAGACTGCATGCACATCCACATCAAAGCACCACCCGATGAGCAGGGCAGGGTCTACATAAACTGCAAGGGCTTCCCCTCCATCAACTGCCATGTTGTGTGCGATGCCCAGGGCATTATCATGAATGTGTATGCTCCCGCATCTGGCATTGCTCACAGCTGTATCAGGGGTTTGAAAGGGGGGACATCCCATATGGTCATCTAGTGGGGAATGCTGGCTATGCACTGGAACAGTGGCTGATGGCATCCATCAGAAATGCACACACACGCAAACAATAACACCATGATGAGGCACACACACAAACCAGGATCATTGTAGAGCTTGTGTTTGGGATGCTCAAGTCATGGTTCCACTGCCTAGCACTCTCCAGCTACATGTACACAAATGTTCATAGTATGTGCCATGCTACACAATATGATCCTGCGGAAACAGCTGCAGCAGGAACAGCACAGGGCAGGGCCACACAGTCCCCCACCATTGCCAAGGTCAGCACAGGCACAGAGGGACTTGGAGGAGGAAGATCCGGAGTCTGCCCCTGTAGGCAGAAGGAGGCATGCACAGTATGCCCAGCCCTTGGCAAAGAGCCAATGCATAGCACACACACTGACACTGTAGGGACCCAGGGACTGATACCTCTCTCCGACTCGCACATACAGTAAAAGGGATGCCAAACATGACACTACCTGAGCTTTACCATGTACAGGGAGTGTACTGTGTGCATCCAACATAGTCATCCCTCCAGCACTGTCCTCAATACTGGCCCAGCAACAAGGTAAGTCACTCTTCCTATCAATTACTGAATGGAGTAGTATGTTCTCATACTTCTATGTATGATATGGATGCAAGCATGCAATTGAAGTGGGTGGCTGAATCGGATAGCAGCAGACAGCTATATGGGACAGCAGGAAATTCATAACAAATACTGGTGTCAACATACTAGGTAGAACCACACAAGGTGACAACCCCCACCGCAGTACATGTGATGGCCCAAAAACTGTGGGTGTCAATAGGTCACACACATGGATGTCAGTGAGGGTCACATATCCATCACCAGGCTCACCCAGCAGGACAGGTGTAGATGACCATGAAGAAAGGCTGGGCTAAGGCAACCAAATGATGGCAATGGTGAACAGCCCCCCTCCAGACCTACACAGACATACAACAACAGGTCTGGCAGTTGCATTCCAGTTCTGAAGGGTAAGAAGTCTGAAACTGAAATATATGCCATTAAGATCTAACATGTGTACTCTACTGATATGCCTCCTGTCTGAGTTATAGGTCACAATACAATATGAAATGGAAGCCAACAGAGTAACCGAAATACCAGTACAGTCATTTCAAATGTTAAAGTCTGCAGGTGTGCACCCCCCCACAATCCCATGTAGAAATGCAGTAACAGATGGCCTGCAGCACTCTGAAATGGCCTACAGTCCTCTGGCAAGGGCCCATGCCACACCCATAGTGCCAATGTACGAAATGTCAGTGGGTCTCAACTAACAACCTAACACAGTAAACAGAAAACAAATGCAAGGCTATGTTGACAAATGTCAGTAGCATGCCTACCCATGTCTTACTGCAAGGACTGTGGATCAGGCCATAAATAGTACTGGGATAAAGGCCCAACTATAGGAATACCTCTGAGATATTGCTTACATAATGTTAGGTGGAGGAGAGAATAACGGGGGGGGGGGGGTGTAAAAGCATGGATGTCATGGAGTGTGTGAAGTCTGAAACTCTAATGTCCACCCATACTACTCCCGACTGCAAACCCATGAATGAATAGCCACAAAACCGCGTGTAAACCACGATGTCAAGGTAAACTGACCAGCTATATGAGTCCTGCCTCTGGATGACCTGGGTGTATCTGTACAGCTGAGAGGTATGGCCCTAGCAGGCTATGGCCATTCCATGAAGTTGAGAAAAGCACAAGGAGGGGAACCCCAGCCAGCATACTAACAAGGTACTACACCATTTACACAGAACCAGCAGTCTATTGCCTGTATCTACTCCTCCACAATGGCAGGTGTGTGCCAGAATGTGTAGTCTATATGCCTCAGAATATTGGTCTCAGCTTTACTCATCTTGTATTTCCAGGTAAATAACTGTGAGCAAAGAATGATAACTGTCAGTAAATGATGACATGGCACATCACAGTGTAAAACAGTACATATGTCAGAATATCTATGCTACAACCAAACATGTCATACAAGCAGCACAGACAGCAATAGTTACAGTATCCCCTGTATGTTAAGCCCATTGTGTCTACATATTGGGAACCTATCTACAGATATCCTGCAGAAACAGTTTGCTAGGTGTAGCTGTAGCACACAAAACACTGAACTGAAGTCCAACCCTCCCTGGAATGGATGCACACACTCAATATAGAAGGTCATACTGAGCATGCACCTACACTTAGAGAAATGAAGCCCATGTCTCACAACACAGTGGACTACAGACATTGGTTATTTGCAGCTGTCTGTGCACACACACCAAATTGTACACCATTGATACTTCACACACACACACACACACACACACACACACACACACACACACACACACACACACACACACACACACACACACACACACACACACACTGGATAGGAATACACACACATATCTAAGGCCAACATAATATAATATGTCAAACATACACACCCACAGAGACGTGGGGAAGAAAGGGACAGACAGCGACAGAGAAAATCCCATTATGAGGTCTGTCCCACCCACTACGCATCCCATTGGCCTATACCAAATGATGTGCTGATGTAATTCTCTGTAGAAATACTTTTGGTTAGCCCTCAGCCCTATAGTGTCAGTGGTGCTTGTGATAACTGTGTAACACTACAGTACAAATAGGTATCCATGTAGCAGTTGTAATCTCAGTCCTGTCAAATGTAAAGTTATGTGTGTGTGTGTGTGTGTGTGTGTGTGTGTGTGTGTGTGTTTCTAGATTAATGTGGTTGAGGCCATTCACACTCACTAAACCTCCCTTATCCCTCTTTCAGCACTGCTGCTGCTGATGTCGCTCACCTTCAAAGATACCTTTAGACAGCTTTCTAGCATATAAGCTCTGTGGCACTTGTGCTAACTGTGTAGCTAACTAGTTAGGTAGGAATTCCAATCCTGATCCTGGCAACTGTATAAAATGTGAATGTTTGTGTGAGAGACTGTGTGTATCCTTGTAGAGACCTGATTTTGTGGTCATTCACACTTACAACCCTTCCCTTACCCCTCCTTTAGCACAGCTGCTGATGTCACTTACCTTCAAAGATATCTTTGGACCACTTTCCAACTTATAAGCTCTATGGTACTTTAGATAAATATGTAATACTATAGTGTAGCAAGCTAGTTAGGTAGGAGTTCCAATCCTGATCCTGGCAACTGTGTAAATGTGAGTGTTTGTGTGAGAGTGTATGTATCCTTGTAGAAACCTGATTTTGTGGCCATTCACACTTACAATAATTCCCTTACCCCTCCTTTAGCACTGCTGCTGATGTCACCTTCAAAAATACCTTTGCACAGCTCTTCAACATGTAAGCTCCATGGCACGTGCAATAAATGCGGAACAATGCAGTTGCAATAACTACGTAGGTATGGGTTTGAATCTCATCTCTGGCAAGTGTTTGTGTGTGTGCGTATGTATGTCCGTACCTTAAAGATTTTGGCCCCATTTACCCCTAGTACATATCTCAGTGCCTGACTTTAGCAGTCCTGCAGATATCATCTACCTTAGAAGTACCTGTTGGCAACCCTAAACCCATGTAAGGTTAGTGGTGCATGTGAGAAATGCATAACATAATAGTCTGAAAAGATAGTTAGATAGAGGTTTGAACATCACCCCTGCCAAATGTATGTGAAGGGTAAAATATTTTTTGGAATCTCTCACCCACTACATCACCCAATACCAGTATTTACAAGGGCTGGTGATGTTCCTCACCTTAGAAGTACCTTGGGACAACATCCATCCTATAAGCTCTGTGGCACATGCAATAAATGCAGTACACTATAGTAGCAATAAATAGCTAGGTAGGGGGTTGAAACTCTGTTCTGGCAAGCGTGTGTGTGTATGTGTGTCTGACATCAGTATCCTGTGTGATTGTGTAATAACAGGATCCATTGGGGGGTGGGTTTTGCTAAATTAATATGTTGAGGACCTAGTATATGTCACAATGTCCACATTACAAGGCCAACAGTTGTCAAACACCATAGAGGTTGGTTTAGGCAATCCACAGCCCTAAATGTCTAGTGCCATGTTTAATCACTACATGACAGTATGGATTAGTGAACAATATAGCAACCCTTCTATTACTCAGAGACCACTCTCCACCCATGTATCATACACAAACACACTTGGCTAGGTAACAACAACTATATCGGCAGTTCCCCTGCATATTGCCACACAGATAGTACCCACGGTGTGATTACAGTGGACTACATGCCTGTTGACCACAACAGTGCCGCTGACATCAGAAAGTACTTTGATGTGTTACATCTCCTGACTGAGTGTTCCATCCCCCTCAGCAGCCCAATTAATGTGTACAGTGGCCCTTTTGCCATGTTCCCCATTGGAAGCCTGCAATAGCTGTAGAGTCTGCAAATGTACCCCACAAAGGGAATACCATGCCTTATACACATGCCCTGTATGGACAGACACCACTAACACCACTGAATACCCGTATCATACTGTCAATGTAGGTGCACTTACTACCTCAGTTACATAGCCAGGTTTCACCACATGAGGTCAGGAATGCTACATCAGAAGATACCAATTTGTCCACACAACATGCCCCAGAGACCTCAAGCACATTTCCACATGTCAAGGAACAAGCATGTGCACAACCCAGACACTGTCCATGTTATGGAATATAGATCACATACATGAGAAACAGTGCACATCACTGGCCACCCACAATAGAAACTTGGATGAGTGGATGGGGAATACAATACCCAACCCTGGGGACCACTCCAGTGACTATACCCCTGAGCCACACTGGGGACTATTGTCATGTGGCCTGATGCCAGGGAATTCCCTTGGGATAGCCTTGTAGAGCTATCAGGCCCATTCACCTACTACACACCTATGAAGCAATGAACCTATGGATCTCAGTACTGGCAAGTGTGTGTGTGTGTGTGTGTGTGTGTGTGTGTGTGTGTGTGTGTGTGTGTGCGTGTGTGCGTGCGTGCGTGTGTGTGTGTGTGTGTGTGTGTGTGTGTGTGTGAATAGTAATGCCAGTGTGTTTTGTTGATGAATATCCCCTGTGGCTGTGGTTATTAGCAATTGGTGGTGTGTCCAAACCAGAACATGTACCATTCTCCATTCTACAACAGTCATGTACCTATGTACGACCTTCAGCCCTATAATCTGTGAGGCATATGCAATCACTGTGTTACAGACCGGGGATTACCGTGCACATACTGTACTCTGCCTATGACATGGTGGATGTGTCACCACACTGCCATACCCTGAGGCTTTGCTGCAGGGCCACATCCTGGTGTCACACAGATGCCTGGAACAGAAAGGGGGTACAGCATGTGAGAACACATTCACTCAGCACTTCACTTGTGGGGGGAGAGAGGGGTAAAGCTAGCACTGAATGAGTTGCCAAAACTGTGGCCAATATCTGTTGTCTCAGGATAGGTATTAGCTTTGTGCAGTAACTTGCAGCACTTGTGGTTAATGCTGTGGAGGTTGTTGATGTAACTATCAAAGGCTGTTGTGACTGTCAGTGTCTGCTGCATCTCTGCTGCCACAGATGCCTGTCAGGGATTCCATGAGGGATCCAAAGTTGTGTTTGAGGCTAATAAGGGAGCTCAACAGTCATGGGACACCATCTTTCCCTGCAACAGTGTCCTCCTTCTGATGTACACTTTAGTAATGACAGAGGACCATCACATTGTCTCCCAGTGTTTGGAGGACAGTGTCTGGGCTTTGTTGGCTCTGGCTAGTACCATGCATTCTGATTCCACATTCATGCAGCTACTTCCCGTTGCCATGGGTGCAGTGAAGACATCCACCCCTGATTTCATGGCTGCAAAGTCAGCTTTGGAGAGGTTTTGCCTGATGGTTATCTTTGTGGGGGTGTGGCTAACATGTGTGAATATCACCATGCAGGGACTGACATCTGGGGATGAGCAATGGTCCCATATTTAAGTGGTCAACACAGGTCAAGGTTGTTGCATCCTCTACCAGGGGTTAGTATGAGCTGGTCTAGGGGAATGGAAATGATGAATCCCAAAATTGTTGGGTCACTGTACTGGTGCTTGACTACATTCCCCAGGTGATAGAGGGGTAGTTGAAGACTCATACTATTTCAGTGTTGCATTAGACCATCAGAGATGGCAGGGTGTTGAGAAATGTGCATTGACAGTCCAGTGACATAAATATGGACCCATAGCAGCTATGGTCTGGATTGCACTATTACCCCAAGGCAGTTGTACCAGAAGTATCTCCAATGCATTATGATGGGATACTAGTCTGGAGGTGTTCCTATCCATAATGAATATGGAAACAACAACACCTGTGGAGGTGTGGTGTGGTCCATGTTTGGGAGGGTGACAGCTGTGGAATGTATCATAGCCTGATACTGCAGGTCTGCTGTCTGCTGGTGTGAACCACCTCTCCATTACAGCTGACATGTATCCTCCACTCCAACTGCTATGTGTGACTGCATCCTGACAGTTAGATGTCCACTGTTGAGCAGCATGACCCTCAGATTGCATACATGTGTAGCTGTTATGGTGGTAATTACATTAGGAACACTGCCTAATAAGGCACCATAGGGGTGGCAAGACACTTAGCCAGTACCTGGCAACCCAGTGGTGACTGATGTAGGACATCCATGGCAAGCCATTGGGTTCTGTCAGTCATGCCATCCCAAGCAGAGAAGTCCTGGAACCCCTGAGAATGACACATAACACATAAGCCAATGTTGCAGTCAACCATCTGTTAATAGTACTGCAGCATCATTCTGGGTGACAGCGGAAGACTGCCCAGGGCTACTGTCACACCTGCCTGGATCACATAATCAGAGAGTTCAACCATGTCTCTTGTCATGTAGTCTGGGGAGGTGTGTCCCAAGTCATTCACACCCACATGGATACGGAGTGATACTCGTAGTTCTTGTGGAGTAACATGACTGGCTGTGTCATGTGTTAGATGCTGGCATGTGATTGATATTTGACTGTTACCTACTCCATAGTCAACTTAGTGAGTGGGATGTGTGTGCCTCAGTATTGAGTTTCCCATGATCACTGTATTGCACAAGGTAGTTAGCCTTAGGGGCTTAGGTTAGGGGCACACTGTGTAGGTTAAATATGTGTCCCTTGTCTTGTGCCATGTCCTAGTGTCTGAGTGGGTATCTGCCTTGCTGGTCTGTGCTGTTTGGGTAGATGTCCATTGAGTGTCTCTGGGAAGGTGGATGTGTGGGTTTTCACTGTATGTCATGGCTGTCAAAGTGGGTGTCATGGTGAGCTACGTGTTCCACATACTGTGGTACAGGTGTTGATCTTATCCTCATGACCTGCTAGTCCAGTCTTTGCTGGAGACTGCATATGTCCACATTGGGTGATATATGGGTAACCCTCACAGGTCTGAGTATTTGGAGTTTAGAGAAGAGGGTTGTCTGTGTACATACAGCAGTTGCAACAGTGCCCCAGAATGGACAAGTGCACCAGGTTAATGGGCGAAAGCACAGATAACTGCCCTTCAAACATGCCAGACATAACTAGTAATTACTAGGGTGACATCTGTGATGAATGAATACTGCTGACGGCTCACAGGTGGGCCGCACTTCTTGATACAATAACCTGGTGAAGTGCCAAGCCATAATGCTAGTTGAAGTGCAAGACAGAAAGAACTAGCATGATGTACGGGTGGAACAGAAGGCAGACTGTCTGCCACCTGTAATACTCTACTACTGCTGTGCAGTTATCAGCAGCTTTGGCCACGTGAAAGTTCATTAAGCTCTGTAGTGCATGCAGTAACTGTGTAATACTATAGTAGACATACCTAGATAGGCAGGAGTTCTAAACCAGTACTGGCAAGTGTGTGTGTGTGTGTGTGTGTGTGTGTGTGTGTTTGTGTGTGTGTGTGTGTGTGTGTGTGTGTGTGTGTGTGTGTGTGTGTGTGTGTGTGTGTGTGTGTGTGTGTGTGTGAATCATGTACTGTCTGGCTCATACCTTTTTTGACCTGTGTACTACTCTTTACACTTCCCTTCACTCAAATTTAGTAGACCTGTTGATGTCACCCACCTCAGAAGTACCTTTGGAAAAGGTGGAAATGTATAAGCTCTGTGGCGCATCTCATAACTGCGTAGCACTATAGTAGGAATACCTAGATAGGCAGGAGTTCTAATCCCAATACTGGCAAGTGTGTGTGTGTGTGTGTGTGTGTGTGTGTGTGTGTGTGTGTGTGTGTGTGTGTGTGTGTGTGTGTGTATGTGTGTGTGTGTGAATCATGTACTGTCTGGCTTATGCCATTTTTGACCTGTATAATACTCTTTACACTTCCCTTCACTCCAATTTAGTAGATCTGTTGATGTCATCCACCTTGGAGGTACCTTTGGAAGAGGTGGAAATGTATAAGCTCTGTGGTGTATCTGATAACTGAGTAGCACTACAACAGAAATACCTAGATAGGCAGGAGTTCTAAGCCTAAAGCTGGCAACTGTTGGTGTGTGTGTGTGTGTGTGTGTGTGAGGATCATATCATGTGTGGTTTATACCATTTTGATGTGTATATCATACATGGCTGGTGACCACCTCTCGCTGGCATTACTTTATATAGTGTGGTAATGGCATCTGCCTCACATGCAGCACATTAAACCATTGTACAGTCTTCTGTACAGATGTGTCTGGGATATCCATATATTTGAAACCTATATGTGGTACGTTATACCATTTTGATGTGTATATCATACACGGCTGGTGACCACCTCTCACTGCCATTACTTTATATAGTGTGGTAACAGCATCTGCCTCACATGCAGCACAGTAAACCATTGTACAGTCTTCTGTACAGATGTGTCTGGGATATCCATATGTTTGAAACATATACGTGGTCGGAAGTGGTCTGTGTGTCTTAACAATGACCATGTATGTGATATTATAGCCAAATAGGCCACAGTGAGTGTACTGACACACATAGCAGCATGAGGTATCATACCTGAATGAAACATAATGCTGATAGGATGTCTGCCGGCCTCACAGGTGGCCAGCCTTATAGGTGCAATACATAAGTCCAAATGCTTAGTTTTACAAGTGAACTGTACCTGTTATGGGTCACATTAAAGGCTGGAAGAGGTGTGGACTGTCATATTGTGGTCCTAATTAGTATGTAACAGGAACACCTTGCATCTTAAGAGGGGTGTGCACACAATTTATATCCACTATATACCAGTAATGTGTCACGCATGACCTTACCTTAGGCCGTTTGTCCAATACAATTTGCAGGCTTCTGTCCAGACGTCTTGGCATGGAGAAGTTGTGAGGTATGCTACAGGAATGTTGAGTTCATGTCAGGCCCCATTGCTGACCACTGTGATGCAATACAGTTAACCCCAGCACAAGTGAACATGCACAACAAGCAATATAGCTATTACATAAAGCAATATAGCTTTTACTGATGGTTGTGTACTGGTAAAATACATGCACTTTACATGCCTGGGGTATTGCCAGGCAACAACAGAACATGTCATACTCACAAGCTTCAGGCTGCTGTCCCATATGCAGACCAGAGTGTCCTAGGTAGTTGTGAGAGGGAGTTATTGTCAGCAGATGCACATGTGGCCTTGGTACAGGATGGATGCAGCATGTCTGCACATCTGCAGTACTAACTGCAATAATACACAATGGGCCGGATTCACGATGGCTTGCACGGAGTCTAAGAGTAGAGTAAGACTCCATGCAGCCATCATGTCTGATGAGCAATCCTGGAACAGCCTGCAGGGGCATGCAAGAGAGCTCCTAAAATGGCTCTTACATGGACAGGGCTGGGATATGCAAATTGCCTCAATTACAGGCGAAAGGCATGCAAATGAGGTGGATTTGCGATTCAGGAAATCTGAACCTGTCTGAGTAAGAGCAGTGTTATTTGCAGAAATGTACTCAGTTGACAACTGAGTACCGTTCTGCAAATAGCAAAACGGAGCCATGACAGCTCCAAATAAAGGTTGAATCCAGTGCAGGAAGCATGCCAATGGTCAAATATATGGCCATTGGAAATGTTTCCTGATACAATATGAAAATAAAAATAATAATTTTCTTTCTCCGATTTCCGATGTTTAAGCATAGCGCAGCGCCGCGCAAATCGGCTGCGCTCTAAAACCCAGAATACTAAAAATTAAAGCCCACAAATGTGGATCTTATTTAAATTGTTAATGTACAATGCAAGGGAATGGCAGGCTGAAG
Organism: Protopterus annectens; assembly: GCF_019279795.1. NCBI lineage: Eukaryota > Metazoa > Chordata > Ceratodontiformes > Protopteridae > Protopterus > Protopterus annectens. The sequence continues at coordinate 1,205,250,985 of NC_056745.1, forward strand.
ACAACATGGCCACCGAGTAGTGGTTGCTAAGGGGGGAAGCTCAGTCTAAGAGATGTAACCAAGCATTAGTAGGCAATCCTATGTAAATGAGGGTTAGGACAGTGAATCGCAGGTTTACATAGCAAATGAGCACAGTCAGTGGAGTGTAGGAGTAGGATAAGGGGAGTAACAGAGTAGAAGATAGGTGACATCACGAGGGGGGGTATGTATGAAAGAAGTGAAGCTCATTGGAGCAGAGTGGCATGTGTCAGCTGTCATTTACACATCATGGAAAGAGGTGTGTCAACAGGTAGGCTAGGGAAAGGCAAGAAATGGAAGGTGTATGCCGTGGATAACACCAAAGTTTCTTGCTGAGCATGCATGCGTGCGTGTGCGCGCCTGTAGACCCGAGTAAGACAGAGTGCACGTGTGTAAGCGTGGGTGCACACGTTTAAGCCGGAGTAAGCATGTATAAGGCTGTTTAAAGAGTTGTAAGCACGTTTGCACTGGTGTGCACGCGTTTTAACCCGAATAAGCAAGTTTTAGTCCATGTAAGCATGTGTGCACGCATGTTAGTTGCTGTGCGTGTGTTTGTGCTTGTGTGCACGGCGCTCCCCCCTGAGGAAACAGAAAAAAAGGAAGCACAACAAATAGTAGGAAGCTACCAGGGAGTACTAGCAGAGCTAGCAGGTGAAAACAATCAGAATCAGGCAATTACACAGGCAGTACACTAGCCCAGCCCAGTCTAGCACTTAAAACTCTGCAAACAACAGTCCATTATGTTTCTCACAATAGACACTGCAGTAAGCTAATAGAAGTGAAAACTGAAAAAGCTTTACTGAGACAAAGAAATGTTAGGGGCTGCCATTGCTGTTATTAGGCGACATATGCAACATGTTGAGGGTGGTGACAATGGAAATGCTGCTGGACAAGTCACAGTGAGGAGATGGAGAAGAGTGTACAGGCCCAGGGTAACCTACCAGGGGCTACATGAGCTGGAGATAGTGGAGTGCTATAGAGTGGACAGAGATCTCCTGCAGCAAATTGTTGAGCTGTGCAGGCCACACCTCACACACAGAACCAACAGAGGGGAACCCATCCCAGTGGAAACCAAGGTATGTGTTGGCCTAAGAATATTAGCAACAGGTACCTTCCAGAGACCAACTAATTATATGATGGGGGATATCACAGGCATCAGCATCCAGGGTACTGCACCAGTTCCTGGATGCCATGTCAGCACATGTCGGTGATCATGTATATTTCCCCAATTCCCATGAGGTATTGGCCAGCAATATGCATCTCTTCCAGCAAATAGTGGAATACCCTGAGGTAGTGGGTGCAATAGACTGCACGCACATACGCATCAAAGCACCAGCCGGCGAGCGGGGTAGGGTCTTCCCTCCATCAACTGCCAGGTCGTGTGTGATGTCCAGGGCATAATACTGAATGTGTGTGCAGGCTGCCCTGGAAGCTACCATGATTCCCATATCTGGCATCTGACGCAGCTGTACCAGACATTTGCCAATAGGGACATCCCGCATGGTCACCTAGTGGGGGATGCTGGCTATGCACTGGAGCCGTGGCTGATGACACCCATCAGAAACACACACACACCTGAACAGGAACACCATAATGAGGCACTCGCACAAACATGTAATGTAATAGAGCGTGTGTTTGGGCTGCTCAAGTCATGGTTCTGGTGCCTGGACACATCTGGTGGAGCCTTGCAGTACTCACCAACTACATGTACTCAAATTGTCATGGTATGTGCTATGCTACATAATATGATCCTGCAAAAACAGCTGCAGCAGGACCAGCATAGGCCTGGGCCAAACAGCCCCCCACCATTGCCAAGGCCATCACAGGCAGTGCGTGACTGGGAGGAGGAACAACCTGAGCCTGCCCCAGTAGGCAGAAGGAGGCGTGCCCAGTATGCTTTGGCCTTGGCAAAGAGGCAAAGCATAGCACATACACTGGCTCAGTAGGAACTCTGGAAATGATACCTCTCTCTGACTCGCACATATAGTAAAATGGATGCCTAAGTTGACACTACCTGCTTTCAAACATGTACAGGGAGTGTAGTATGTGCATCCGACATATGCAGCCCTGCAGCACTACCTAAGGCATGACTGCCATGTGTTAAGCAATATAAAGCAGTGCTAAACAGCATTTACCACCATGTAGTATATGCAAACAAAATCGCACACACCAACTAGCACAACTGTGGTCAATGTTGAGTAATATTGGGCAACGTCCAGCAATGTTGGTGAATATTGAGCAATGTCGAACAAGCCTGGTCTAAGTAGGGCATAGCTGAACAAAAGCCAA